>NC_057798.1:577895224-578047410 GCF_018294505.1 Triticum aestivum
TCTAGTGACTGTTATGACGCCATGTGGACCAGGAATCTTAAGCTTTAAGATAAGCGTAGTGTGGCACCGCATTGAATCGAGCGAATGCGGTTTGTCCAAGCAGTGCACGATAACTACTATGGAAAGGGACGATGTCAAAGTTTAACTCTTCGCTTCTGAAATTATCTGGGGATCCAAATACCACCTCTAGTGTGATTGAGCTTGTACAACATGCCTCTACACCTATTATGACACCTTTAAAGGTGGTTTTAGTGGGTTTGATCCTTGAGGGATCGATGCCCATCTTGCACACTGTATCCTGATAAAGCAGGTTCAGGCTGCTGCCACCGTCCATAAGGACTCGTGTAAGGTCGAATCCATCGATGATAGGGTCAAGGACCAGTGCGGCTGAGCCACCATGACGAATATCGGTCGGACGATCCTTGCGATCAAAGGTGATCGACCCAGACGACCATGGGTTGTATATTGGGGCGACTAGCTCCACCGCGTAGTCGTCCCTAAGTGCGCGCCTCCACTCCCGTTTGGGAATATGGGTGGCGTGTATCATATTCACCGTTTTAATTTATGGAGGGAACTTCTTTTGCCCAACTTTCTTTGGTGGCCGGGGCTCCTCTTCATCGTCCTTGCTTTGCGACCCCTTCTCCTTGCTGTCGGTGTTTCACGTGTCGGCCTGTTTGAAGACCCAGCATTCTCTGTTAGTATGATTGGCTAGTGTACCTGGGTTGCCGTGAATTTGGCATGGACGGTCGAGTATGCGGTCCAGACTGGACGTGCCCGGATTGTTCATTTTGAATGGTTCCTTCCTTTGACCAGTCTTAGAGCCGCTTATTCCGGCGTTGACGGTTGTGTCTTCGGCGCTGTCACCATTGTTTCGTCATTTGTGCTTGCTGCTTCAGGGCTTGCCGTTGTCGTCTCTGGATTTAGAATTTCCAGGTTTACCTGAGATGCTGTTTCTATGAGCCAGTCAGCTATCCTCGCTCGCACAAAAGCTGGTCATGAGTGTCGTGGGGGCCGCCATGGATTTTGGCTTGTCCTGGCCGAGGTGTTGGGCGAGCCACTCGTCATAGATGTTATGCTTAAAGGCCGCTAGGGCTTCAGCATCCAGACAGTCGACGATGTGGTTCTTTTTAGTTAAGAACCGAGTCCAGAATATCGTGGCTGATTCTCTGGGTTGTTGGGTTATGTGGCTGAAGTCATCAGCATCCGGTGGTCGCACATAAGTGCCCTGGAAGTTGTCAAGGAATGCATCTTCTAGGTTCTCCCAACTGCCAATGGAGTTTGCTGGTAGGCTATTCAGCCAATGCCGAGATGGTCCTTTGAGTTTTAGCGGGAGGTACTTGATGGCGTGTAGATCATCGACGCGGGCCATGTGAATGTGGAGAAGGAAATCTTCGATCCACACCGCAGGTTCTATTGTCCCATCATATGGTTCTATGTTTACAGGTTTGAACCCTTCTAGGAATTCATGTTCCATTACTTCGTCAGTGAAGCATAGGGGGTGTGCGGCACCTCTGTGCCGGGCAAAATCGTGGCGCAGTTCAGATGAATCTGGTCCGCTGTATTCGGCCCGGACGGATTTGTATTTAGTATATCCGGCGTGGCGGTCATCGTCACGCGTTGGGGCGTGCCCTCGCAATCCATAGATCGATCTTGACTGTCCTGCTTTCTTTTCCAGTTCCTCTCGCAGGTCATGCGTGTAGCCCAGGGCCTTCATGTTTTATCTATTCGGCGACGGGGTGCGGGCTGGTGTTCGGGCTGATACGCCGCTTTATCTCGGCCACGAGGTTGTTGGTCAGCCGCATCATGCGCTGGTAGTATAGGCTCTAGTGCCTCATCCTCGAATTGAGGTAACAACCTGCGCCTCGGGTAGCTTTTTTTGGGGTGCTCGAGTCCGTATTCCTCGGCTGCCAGGACTTCAGTCCATCTATCAGTAAGCAGATCTTGATCATCTTGAAGCTGTTGTTGTTTCTTCTTCAGGCTCTTTGCAGTGGCTATAAGCCGGAGCTTGAAGCGCTCCTGCTCGACGGGATCCTCAGGCACGATAAATTCTTCATCACTGAGGCAAACCTCGTCTTTGGATAGGGGCATGTAATTGTCATCCTCTGAGTCTCCATCCATTGCCTGTTCATTAGGGCTAGCTTGCCCATCCTCCCGTCCGGCTTGCACGAAGCTTGGCTGGGCGGGATTGTTTTCGTCTTTGGCATCATCCAGAGTGCTATTGTCTCTTGTGCCGGTATCGCTATTTTTGCTATGGCGGGGTTTAGAGCGGCGCCGCTGACGTCCGCGCTTAGATTGCTTCTCGAGAGGGTCACCCTCCATTGCATCCTTTTGATCCTCGCCATTGTTTTCTTTGGGTGTATCCACCATATGTATGTCGTATGATGAGGAGGTTGTCCAGTGCCCTGTGGGCGGTGGTTCCCGTTCTTCTCCGGCATCATCGTCCATACCGTCGATGTCTTCAAAGTCGAAATCAAGCATGTAGGTTAAATCGTCGACAGTGGCTATTAAGTGGGTGGTGGGTGGGCAACAAATTCCTTCGTCATCCGCTTCCCACTCAAGTCGGGCATAGTTCGTCCAAGAGTCCTCTGACAGGGAGAGAGACTTTAATGAATTTAGCATGTCGCCCAAGGGCGAGTGCTGAAAGATATCTATGGAGATAAACTCCATGACCGGCACCCAGTTAGGTACGATGGGCACGGATGTACACGGTTTGGAGCCTATGGCCGGAGACGAATCCGAGGGTCCGATGGCACAGACCTCTTTGGAAGTTAGATCGGTGTTCGGATCTATCTCCGCTGAGTGTGCGGCCTCCGTGGCGGGGTCCATCCACCCTTCCTCGGATGGCACGATCTACTCCGGATTTAAAGTCGGGGAAGCTGCGGGTGTGATCTCCTGATCGCCGTCCGATGGAAGATCTAAGTCATGCTCATCGCGGCTGTAGGGTGCACCTGTCAGGGGCTTGAATCCGTCGAAGATCAAGTCTCCGTGGATGTCGGCAGTGTAGTTCAGGCTTCCAAACCTGACCTGATGGCCAGGGGCATAACTATCGATCTGCTCCAGATGGCCAAGCGAGTTGGTCCATAGTATGAAGCCGCTGAATACGAAGATCTGTCCGGGGAGGAAAACCTCGCTCTGCATCACATTGTTGTAGACGATTGAAGGAGCCATCAAGCCTTATGGTGAAGACACAGTGGAACTCTCAATGAAAGCACCACTGTCGGTGTCAAAACCAGCGGATCTCGGGTAGGCGGTCCTGAATTGTGCGTCTAAGGCTAATGGTAATAGGAGGCGGGGGACACAATGTTTACCCAGGTTCGGGCCCTCTCTATGGAGGTAATACCCTACTTCGTGCTTGATTGATCTTGATGATATGAGTATTACAAGAGTTGATCTACCACGAGATGGTAGAGGCTAAACCCTAGAAGCTAGCCTATGATTATGATTGTTGTTGTTCTACGGACTAAACCCTCCAGTTTATATAGACACCAGAGGGGGCTAGGGTTACACAAAGTCAGTTACAGAGAAGGAAATCTACATATCTGAATCGCCAAGCTTGCCTTCCATGCAAAAGAGTGTCCCACCCAGACATGGGACGAGGTCTTCAATCTTGCATCTTCATAGTCCAACAGTCCGGCATAAGCATATAGTCCGGCTGTTCGAGGACCCCCTAATCCAGGACTCCCTCAGAGTGAACGTCAAGAAGAAGCCGAGGCGGCCACGAGGGTCCAGGGCGTGCCCTAGGGGGGTGGGCACGCCCCCCACCCTTGTGGGCCCCTCGTGGCTCCCCTGACCGACCTCCTTCGCCTATATATACTTGCATACCCTGAAAACTTCTAGGAGCACCACGAAACCCTATTTCCACTGCCGCAACCTTCTGTACCGTGAGATCCCATCTTGGGGCCTTTTCCAGCGATCCGACGGAGGGGGAACTGATGACGGAGGGCTTCTACATCATCGCCAAGGCCTCTCCTATGAGTTGTGAGTACTTTACCATAGACCTTCAGGTCCATAGTTATTAGCTAGATGGCTTCTTCTCTCTCTTTAAATCTCAATACAATATTCTACTCAATCTTCTTGGAGATCTAATCGATGTAACTCCTTTTGCGGTGTGTTTGTCAAGATCCGATGAATTGTGGGTTTATGATCAAGTTTATCTATGAGAAATATTTGAATCTCCTCCGAATTCTTTTATGTATGATTGGTTATCTTTGCAAGTCTCTTTGAATTATCGGTTTGGTTTGGCCTACTAGATTGATCTTTCTTGCAATGGGAGAAGTGCTTAGCTTTGGGTTCAATCTTGTGGTATCCTTACCCAGTGACAGCAGGGGCAGCAAGGCACGTATTGTATTGTTTCCATCGAGGATAAAAAGATGGGGTTTATATCATACTGCTTGAGTTTATACCTCTACATCATGTCATCTTGCCTAATGTGTTACTCTGTTCTTATGAACTTAATACTCTAGATGCATGCTGGATAGCGGTCGATGTGTGGAGTAATCATAGTAGATGCAGGCAGGAGTCTGTCTACTTGTCGCGGACGTGATGCCTATATACATGATCATGCCTAGATATTCTCATAACTATGCACTTTTCTATCAATTGCTCGACAGTAATTTGTTCACCCACTGTAATACTTATGCTATCTTGAGAGAAGCCACTAGTGAAACCTATGGCCCCCGTGTCTACTTTCCATCATATAAGTTTCTGATCTACTTTATTTTGCAATCCTTACTTTCAATCTATATCATAAAAATACCAAAAATATTTATCTTATCTTATTATCTCTATCAGATCTCACTTTCGCAAGTGGCCTTGAAGGGATTGACAACCCCTTTATCGCGTTGGTTGCGAGGTTCTTGTTTGTTTGTGTAAGTACGAGGTACTTGCGTGTAGCCTCCTACTAGATTGATACCTTGGTTCTCAAAAACCGAGGAAAATACTTACACTACTTTGCTGCATCACCCTTTCCTCTTCAAGGGAAAACCAACGCAGTGCTCAAGAGGTAGCAGATCCGCCGCCGTTCCCCGCCGCCGCCTCGCCGCACCGCCTCGCGCCACCCAGCGCCGCCTCCCTACAACGCCCACGCTGCCGCCGACACCCCGCATAGCCGCCGCCGTTGTTCGCCGCCGCCGGCCGTTTTTTAGGTTAATTGGTAAACCGTCGACCCATCCCGGTTCTTTTCCGTTTTTCTTCGGTTCGGTTTAGATCGGTTTAGTTTCGGTTTTTCTTAGTTAACGAACATTCATTCGTTCATTTGTTTTAGCGGACAATTTTCACCGTATAAGTTCTGTTAGCGAACGCTCGTGCTGTAGGATTTTTTTTAGTTTAATTTTGGCTAGGGACCAATTCACGAATAGTTTTATCGCGATTTAGCCCTTGATCTTTAAACTAGCATAACTTTTTACTCGTTTATCCAAATTAGATGAAACCAGCGCCTAAATCTTCGTATCATTCTGTTCTTTCCAGTTAACCAACTTAAACATGATTTTGGTACTGCAAAATTTTAGTTTAGTCCAGATTAGAAACGATCTTGTTTCGTTCGTATTTTGAGTTTCGTTGCTCCGTTTGAGTTGAATCTTTTTGCAAATCGTAACTAATCACATGTACCTACTGTTAAGATCTAATCCACATGTTAATAATGGTCTTAGGTTTGACTTTTCTTAGTTTAAGACGTTTACTTGATTCGTGTTCGACTTGGATCTTTTCTCAGTTTTTCTCGTGTTTCATTTGAGTGATTGCTTATGTATGCTATTGTTTGTCTAGAGTTTGCAGATCATCGGCAAGGCAAGCTACACTTTGATCATACTCTTATCTACCCAGGTTTTACTATGCATTAGTATTACTCCTCAAATAATTCCATGAGTAGGATTTGGGAACATGTGGTTTGGTTGTAGTGTTTGAGGTAGGAACCTAATACCTTTTGATCACCCCGGGAATATAGGTTGTGCTTATTATTTCTTAGTCATGCTCCTAGACAGGGATTGGATCATGATTCACGCATGGAAGTTTGAGAGTTATTTAATCATGGATAACGTTAAGGTGGCAACTTTAATATACATCTGGGTGGATTAGTTGAGGCACCTGGGGAACACAGTGTTGCCTGTTTTTGCGAAATCCCGGAGTACCCGTGTGATTTTTCCTATGGAATGCCAGCCAGGCTCAAAGGGATCATAAGATTATTCATGCTAGAAACTTCTGTGTGCAGCCACAAGCCATTATGGGCTCTGCCATAGTTGAGTAAGTTGCGTGAGATCTTGAAGAGGTGGACTAGCAGATCTAGGGGAAAGTAGGTGTACCGGTCCACCCGGAGTAGAGAGTTAATGCTTCGGAAAGACTATGTCTCGATCATCCGATCATGGATGTGGTCGAGTCTTGTGGGGAAAAGTGCGCAAACCTTTGCAGAGTGTATAAACTAATCATGGTTAGACGTGTCCCCGGTTATGAACATCTTGAGTATCTAGTACTTGAACCTATTGATGTGATCTCAACACGTTACTTTAATTAATTTGATTTGGATTAATGATGATACTTTTAATTGGGATTTGAGTTGGGGTTACCTTCTCAAATAATGGGCAACTTGGGAGTAGTAAATAAAATTTATTCCTTTGTTGTAGGCAAAAACTAGCTTTATGCAAAATCATAAACTTACAGCCTGCACCAGCCAAATATTGCATGTAGATATAGTTCTTGCATTTCATTGCTTTATGGTGTAACTCTGCCAGCATATTCAATGTGCTGACCTACATGGCTGCAACGTCTCATGTTGCAGACTACTCAGACGATGAATACGGTGCAATAGGTCGTTGTTTTGCACTCAGATATGCCGTTGGAGTTGATGGACTCATTTACCTTCGAAGCTTCCGCAGTTATCTAGTTTAGATGGCCCTCAGCCATGATATTTTTGTGTAATCATACTCTTTATGAGGACTCGATGTAATAAGTGTGTGATTGAAACTCTGTTATAATTCCTCGAGTACTATGCGTGTCAGCATTACCGATCCATGGATGACACTGATGCACAGAGCCTTGACCGTTTGAGGTCTGGTCGCTACAACAATAAAGCGACAACCATATGGCTCCTGCCAGTTGCTGATAACTTTGTTACAAAACATGATCATCTCATACAACAATTTATATCACATCATGCTTGACCATATCACATCACAGCAAGCCCTGCAAAAACAAGTTAGATGTCGTCTACTTTGTTGTTGCAAGTTTTACGTGGCTGCTGCGGGCTTCTAGCAAGAACTGTTCTTACCTACGCATCAAAACCACTCGATTCAACTAAAGTTGGAGAAACAGAAACTCACCAGCCACCTATGTGCGAAGCACCTCGGTAGAACCAGTCTCGCGTAAGCGTATGCGTAATGTCGGTCTGAGCCGCTTCATTGAACTATACCGCTGAATCAAAGTATGACATGTTGATAAGCAGTATGACTTTTATCGCCCACAACTCTTTGTGTTCTACTCGTGCATATAACATCTACGCATAGACTTGGCTCGGATGCCACTGTTGGGGAAAGCGGTAATTTCAAAAATTTCTTACGATCACGCAAGATCTATCTAGGTGATGCATAGCAACAAGAGGGGAGAGTGAGTCCACGTACCCTCGTAGACCGAAAGCGCAAGCGTTTCAATAACACGGTTGATGTAATCGAACTTCTTCGCGATCCAGCCAACAAAGTACCGAACGTACTATTGACACACGAACACGTCACATGTACCCTCGACGCCGGGGGTGATGCACCGCAGCTTACGTCAAAGGAGACCCGACCGATAGCGCGATACGCAAGACAGTCGATAGGCGCTTTTGTAGACCCGAAACCCCACACCCCCGGGAGGGACCCCGTCAGGGAGTGCGGCGGCTATGGGCTACCCTAGGTCGATTCGCTCGCCCCTAGAGCCTCGAGATTCGCAGCTCTCAAACACGAAGAATCGCGAAGAACGAGAGAGAAAAACGATGGAGAGATAAAACATAGATGAAAAAGTAGTATATTGATTTGTTCGATTGTGTGTTATTCAATCGGCCGTCACCCCCAACATATATAAGAGGCAGCTGGACTTCCCGTACAAGTAAAGGATTCATCTAGGCTTTCCTTACAAGAAAAATTACATCAATTCGCGTCCTAGAGTCCTAGTTCTATTCCAACTCGGATTCAGTCTGAATCTGGCCCAAACTCTGTCTTCCTTCTTGCGCGGGCCGCCGAGGTTGCATATGATCTCCGATCAAGACGGCCCAAATATCAAACTTGTGCGCCTCGATGATACGAACAACTCTCATGTTGATTACTTTTTCAAATAAGGCCATCTTGAATACTCTCGAGGTCATCTTTACCTTCCAGTCGGACTCGGTCTTGCAGTAGACTGGATTATCCGAGTCTCGTAGTGAACTTGTAGGCCATATACTATCTCCGATGATGATGACTCCAAAACCAAAGTTTACCGTCTTGATGATATGCATAACTTCTGTATTGAACACTTCTTCATCCGAGGTCATCTTGATAAACTTTCGGGCACATGTTCAGTTTCACTCGGATTCGAGCTCATCCACTCGGATATTAGAGACTTTCACTCGGACCATCCGACTGGACTTTTTCACTCGGAAAACAATCTTTCACTCGGATGACTATGTTTTTATTCGGATAATAATAAGTTCATCCGGTCAGCAAACTTCCACTCGACCGGTAATTTTCACTTGACCGGTAAATTTTCACTCGGATGATAAGCTTTTTATCGATCGGTAAGTTTTTACTCGAAAGTTAAGCTTTCACTCGACCGGTAAGTTTTCACTCGGACGGCAAGCTTTTCACTCGACCGAAAACATAGGCTGATCTTGATTTGTTCCCTCAGGTCCCATACGACCTCGGATTGAGACGAATTATATATGAAAATCGATCGGCTCGACGAGACGAAACTTTCTCGTGTTGAAGTTTTTCGGATTCAAGTACTTCTTAAGGGCCTAATTTCTTGCGCGACCCATCAGACACGGTGTTTGGTACTTCGCGCCATATTTCCATTCAGCTTCGGTCTGCAGTGTATCCCCTCTAACTTTTGCATATGAACTCGGATTGAGATGATTTATATATCAAAATCGATTGCCTCGACGAGACGAAGACAATTCCTTCAGAGTACTCCTTCATCCGAGGTCGTTTTGAAGGCATGATCGGTCGAAAACCACTCGGAATATTGAATTCTGCCACTCGGAATACAATTTCGGCCCCTAAGATGGAGTCGGATGATGATAACCTAAACATCAAAGTTGTTCCACTCAGTGATGTGAAACTTTTCATGCTGAAAACCCTTTCACTCTGTATCTTGCCAAAATTAGGCGTCAACACATGCCCCCCTATTTTTCGGCAAAGCTTGCACGCCGAAAAATAATACGCATAGTGTTCGTTCTAAGGACGATGTCAACACTCCATCGGCCATTTATTTTCCTCAGGGCGATAATTATGTATCGGCCATGTTTGTGGTAAGGGCGATAGTCGTATATCGGCTATTGCCTACTCAGGCTTCCTGCCACACACTCGGGTGGTACTTCTTCAAATATTTTCCGTTGAGAGCTCGGGGTAACAATGCCCCTTTTATTGATTCCACCAAATATGAATTTCCAGGAACAACTCTTGTAATCCTAAAAGGACCTTCCCAACTTGGAGACCACTTCCCGAATTTTCTATCTCTTGAACCAATCGGCAGAATCACTTTCCAGACGAGATCACCAACCTGAAAATTCTTCAACTTAACTTTCTTATTGTAAGCTCTTGCAACCCTCAACTTGTCTCTCTCTATGGACTTCAAAGCAACCAAACGTTTATCGGCAACTTCATCAATATTGTCCATCATCAAGTTATAAAAGTCTACTGCCGATAAATCATTTTGTTTGGCTATTCTCAAAGCATTCAAATTTACTTCCACTGGTAAAACGGCCTCTTGACCATATACTAGCTCATATGGAGTTACCCTCGTAGCACCATGCCTTGAAATTCTATGTGCCCATAAAGCTTCGGACAACAACTCATGCCATCTCCTCGGATTATCCTCAATCTTCTTCTTGATGAGCTTGATTAAAATTTTATTGCTAGACTCGGCTTGTCCATTAGCTTGGGCATAATACGGAGAGGAATTGAGCAACTTTATATTATAAGATTCGGCAAACTCTCTGACTTGGTGTGACATAAAAGATGAACCTTGATCTGTAGTTAACGTTTGAGGAATACCGAATCTATGAATAATGTGTTCGGTTATGAATTGAATTACCTCCGTATGTGTCATGTTCTTGAGAGGTACTGCTTCAGACCATTTAGTGAAATAATCAGTTGCCACCAATACGAACCGATGCCCTTTTGAGGAAGACGGGTGAATTTGTCCAATGAAATCTAAACCCCAACCTCTGAAAGGCCACGGTTTGATAATAGGATGTAACATAGCAGCAGGAGCCAATTGAATATCACCAAACTTTTGACAAGCTTCACACCCTTTATAATATCTGAAGCAATCATTAATCATAGTCAGCCAATAAAACCCAGCACGTCGCAATAACCATTTCATCTTGGGAGCCGACTGGTGAGTGCCACAAATACCTTCATGTACTTCTCCCATAGCAACTCTTGCCTGGTCCTCATCCAAACACTTTAGAAGAACATCATCGACTGTTCGGCGATAAAGACCATCATCTCACATTGTATACTTGAAAGCCATACGCCGAACAGCCCTGTCCACCCTTTCACTCGGATTGCACAAGTAATCAACAATGGGCTTTCTCCGGTCAGAATTATCACCTGCACTAGATTTTTTGTTAATGGCCGAATCAGTGGGTTCAGGTTCGACCTCTCCCATATTGGCAAGACAAGACATCGGTCTTTGAGAGATATGAAACATGCCATGATCAACATGATATCCAGATGCTTGCTGTGCCAACTCATTTGCTTTCCAGTTGTCATGTCTAGATATATGTGCAATGCTAAAACAATCCAAAGTAGAAATTATATCTAGACATTTATCAAGATAAACATTAAGTGATTCGTCCAAACACTGAAAGACTCTGGATATTTGCTGCACCACTAGTAACGAATCACCGTAAGCCTCAATATGTGTAACACCTATAGCAAGTAACATCTCTAAACCGAATAACAATGCTTCATATTCGGCTTGATTGTTTGTGCAAAAATATTCTAAGCGGCATGAGGCTTCAAAAACAGCACCATGAGGAGATATATAAACAATACCAACACCTTGGCCATTGCTACAAACTGAACCATCAAAGTATAATCTCCATGGCACTAATGAAACAAGGTTCATATCAACATCATGCTTGTCATTAATCCGATGTTCAACAATGAAATTAGCAACAATTTGGCCTTTCATGGATTTTAGAGATTCATAAGCCAAATCATATTCAATCAAAGCATAAGCCCACTTGCCAATTCTACCACTAAGAATTGGCCTATGCAACATGTACTTAATGACATCGGTTTGACAAGCTACTACACAAGCACTCGGCACTAGGTAATGTCTCAATTTTGTGCAAGCATAATATAAGCATAGACATAGTTTTTCAATAAATGTATACCTTGTCTCGGCGTCCAATAAGCGTCTGCTCAAATACGTAATGGCATGCTCTTTTCCTTCGGTATCTTGAGTCAAAACAGCACCAATAACACCTTCCTCTGCTGCGATATAAAGCTTAAAAGGCTCTCTATGCTTGGGTGCTTTCATCACCGGAGGAGTGCACAAATAATTCTTGATCATATCAAAGGCTTCTTGCTGTTTTGCCCCCCAAGTGAAATCAACATCATTCTTTAACCGAAGGATAGGAGTAAATGCATCAACTTTCCCTGACAGATTAGCTATGAACCTTCTCAAATAATTGACCTTGCCAAGGAACTTTTGCATATCTCTCTTGCATGTTGGAGCCTCCACTTTCTGTATGGCCTCTATCTTTTTGGGATCAATTTCGATGCCATCTTCATGAATAATGAAACCCAAAAATTTGCCAGCTGACACGCCGAATGCACACTTCAAAGGATTCATCTTCAGTCCATACTTTTTCATTCTTTCAAAAGCTAAACGCAAATCGGCCAAGTGAGATTCAAAAGCATCCGATTTGACAACAATATCATCAATATAAACTTCAAGTATGATACCGAGTAAATCATGAAAAATCAAATTCATAGCCCTTTGATATGTGGCTCCAGCATTTTTTAATCCGAATGTCATCACTGTCCACTCGAATAAACCAAGGAAACCAGGACATCGGAAAGCTGTTTTGTACATGTCCTCTTCGGCCATAAAAATTTGATTGTATCCGGCATTACCATCTAGAAAGCTAATAACCTTATGTCCAGAAGCATCATTAATAAGCATATCGGCTATTGGCATGGGATACTCATCTTTGGGTGTAGCCCTATTCAAATCTCTGAAGTCAATGCACACCCTCAACTTGTCGGATCCCTTCTTCTCCACTGGGACAATGTTAGAAATCCACTCGGCATACCTGCAAGGTCGAATGAAATTAGCTTCAAGCAGTCGACCGGTCTCTTCCTTGATCCGGTCATATGTTTTCAGATTAAACTTTTTGGCCGACTATTTATAAGGTCTAAAACCGGCCTTTATAGGTAACCGATGCTCCACTAGCTCTCGGCTCAACCCTGGCATCTCATGATATTCCCATGCAAAGCAACAAACATATTCTTTCAATAGCTCGATTAATTTAGCCTTACAATCAGCTCTCAATTTTTTGTTTATAAATGTCGGTCGAGTGATTGAACCATCTCCAATATCTATCTCTTCTAATGGATCTGTCGATGTAAAACCTTGTCCATGTTTATCCATGTCATCCAACTCCTCTATAGACTCATACATATGGTCCTCACTGGACCGATATTTTACAAGACGTTTTTGTAACCACTCGGAATTAGGATCCATTTAAACATATCATACCTTGGAGCCGATTGCATTTAGTCGGCTTTAAAGACACGGGCACAAAACCATTCTTGGTCGCGCTGAGAAAATCAAACTCTGATAAGTCACGTCCCGTCAAGCAAGTAGCATTGGGATGTTGCCAATCCACCGATGCATCGGCCAAAGCAACACAGGCCGAGTTATCTGCATGAATGACTTCCACTTCATCATCAACCCACTGAATCAAAAACTGGTGCATAGTGGATGGCACGCATTGGTTTGCATGAACCCAATCACGGCCTAGTATAACGTTATAGTTACCTTGCACCTCAGCGACAAAGAATGCAGTAGCCAAAGTTTTGCTTCCGACTGTAAGCTCCACATACATTACACCTTTGGCTTTAGTTTTCTCTTTGCCTTCAAACCCGTTGAGCACCATATTTGTCTTGATCAATTCTTCATCAGGCAACCCAATTTCTTGAAGACCGAATAGGGCATAAGATTTACCATAGCACCTCCATCCACAAGCATCCGAGTGAGCGGCGACCCATTGATATGACCTCTGAGATATAACGGTTTCAGATGCGTTACTGGTTCTTTTGGCTTCTCGAATATTGCATTTTTAGGGCCAAAATCCAGCTGAGCCACCTCCCCTTCCTCATCTACAGCACGAAACTCAGCAGGTAAGTAATACACCATATTGATATCCATACCTTCATGAACCGGCGTAGACTCATAGTCCAACATATCAACCTCTTCTTCAAGTGGATCGACCGATTCTGAAATCTGGCCGAGTGAAGGAGAAGTAAGAAGTGTCACAGACGATGTAATAGCTGTCACATTGTCCTCCTTGGGTGGTGTAGGCACTTCTGTGATAGATGTAGAAGCTGATGTATCTTGTATTTGTTTTGTCCTCCACACTTGTTTTGCTGGAACCATGGGCCGAGTGTCACTGAACAACTTATCCCTTTGCTTCTCGGCCTCTTGCTCTGCCATCTCTTGACTCCTTAACCTCTGTAGTTTCCTCTTCTGTGTCTTTGTTATCCCTGGAGGACACCAATTTGGTCGAGTCTATTTAGCATCTCTCACCTTTACTTGGCTGGTGCTTGCTTCATGGTCATTAGCCGAGTGTTTTGGCGCAATAATAAGTATCGGCTCAGTCGAGCGGTTATGCACAGTCGGCTACTGTATGGGGAATGTTTCGGCGCCCAAGACAAGTGAGTCGACATCCATTTTCCCCTTGCCTTTTCCCGACTCAACTACTGCAGCATCTGGTGATTTAACATGCCATTCTTTTCGACTTTCCAGATGCATGAAATTTCCACTCGGGCGCACCTTTTTACTGTGATGGAATCCACTCGGATGGATGTCATTCGGATGGAATCCACTAAGATGGAATTCAGTCGGATGGAATCTACTTGGACACATTTTTCACTTGGATAGCTTCCACCTGGGTGCATTCTTACACTGGGATATTTTCCACTCGGGCGCATATTTTGACCAGCCGACTGATAGTCAACGATGTTCAGTCGGCCATTATATGAGTAATCAAGTCGATTCCACACAGATTGCCTCTGCTCTTCTGAAAACTGCGCCCTTGGTCCACTCGGTTTCACATACTGACTAAATATATCATCTGATGGTGACCTTGGTCGTTTCAAGTATGATGGCCGGTTAGAGCTCGAACCAGCCGACTGATTAGCATATTTGGACAGCAACATATCAAAAGTTGGCTTGATCCACTCGCGTTGCACTTTAGCTTCATTCCTCTTCCATTTGCCAACTTCTGGACTCTTGGGCTTGAAAATTTTAACTTGACTGTCCTGCTGCACCTGTGTTTGCCCCCCAAGCGTAGGATTCTTGATGGTGATCTTGATCACTTCCTTGCCATCGGGTTGATTATCAAGCACAACATGTCTCTCCAAGACCTTGTCGCCCTCCTTGTCTTTCCTGGGCTCACCAACAATGATATTAGCTTTATTAGCAGATTCGGCTACCTCCGGCCGAATGAGCAGCTTCTTCCCTTCTAAATCCATGGTGTTCAATGGAAAGGGCTATTTATCAACTTGCATCTCAGAAAAGTTCAATCGTCCGTCATTAATGGCCGATTGTATCTGTCGTCGAAAAACATTGCAATCGTTAGTAGCATGAGAAAAAGAATTATGATACTTGCAATAAGCACGCCGTTTCAGCTCTTCAAACGGTGGTAAACTATGAAATATTCTAATAATCTTAGCCTGCAGCAAAGCATCAAATATTCTATCACACTTAGCAATGTTCAAAGTAAACTTCATCTCTTCATCACGATTCTTATGAATCGGTTTCAGATCCTTGCAAGTAAAGGGTTGGGCCTTAGATGGCCAAACAAATTCAGTAGCAAGAACATCACCCTCATCGTCCGAGTGATCACTATCATATTCCACCATATTCATCTTTGGACAATCGGCTTTGTATCTATGCACTTCTTTGAGATCTTTGCTTCGGCTTTCCTGAGCCAAAGCCCTTTGTAAGACTTGGTTAATATTTAAGAACTCATAGCCTTCTAGCTTTTCTCTAATGGGAGTTCTCAAACCACTCAGCACTAGGTCTGCCAAGTCTCTCTTGGTTATCACCAAACTAAAACATCGGTTTTTCGTTTCTCTGAATCTCTTGATGTAATCGGAGACCGATTCATCATGCTTCTGTTTAACCGATGTTAGATGTGACAACTTGAGTTCATTGTCGCCGCTGTAAAAGTGATCATGAAATTTCTGCTCTAGCTGCGACCAAACTCGAATGGAACCATGTGGTAAAGAAGAAAACCATGAAAATGCGGTAACAGTTAATGATAAAGGAAATAAACGTACTTTCAACTCATTTAGTGAGCCTGCTTCACCTAATTGTGCCAAGTATTGACTAACATGATCCCATGTGGTTTTTGTGCCCTCTCCATTGAACTTAACAAAATCTGGAATTTTATATCCTGGAGGACACTGGATGGCATCAAAGTACTTGGGGTACGGCTTTTGGTAAATCCGATTCCGAGGTAACTCAACCCCAAAATTCTCTCGAAGCATCTTAGCCATCTCCTCTCTAAGATTAACTAGACCATCATCCATAGTGGACGATGAAACTTGTGGCAGTGGCATAGGAGGAGTAGGACTACTAGTATGACGCCCCCGATTTAATCGTACACTAATCATACACGCAAATGTGTACGATCAAGATCAGGGACTCACGGGAAGATATCACAACACAACTCTACAAATAAAATAAGTCATACAAGCATCATAATACAAGCCAGGGGCCTCGAGGGCTCGAATACAAGTGCTCGATCATAGACGAGTCAGCGGAAGCAACAATATCTGAGTACAGACATAAGTTAAACAAGTTGCCATAAGATGGCTAGCACAAACTGGGATACAGATCAAAAGAGGCGCAGGCCTCCTGCCTGGGATCCTCCTAACTACTCCTGGTCGTCGTCAGCGGGCTGCACGTAGTAGTAGGCACCTCCGGTGTAGTAGGAGTCGTCGCCGACGGTGGCGTCTGGCTCCAGGGCTCCAGCATCTGGTTGCGACAACCAGGTAGAAGGGAAAGGGGGAAAAGGGGGGAGAAAGCAACCGTGAGTACTCATCCAAAGTACTCGCAAGCAAGGAACTACACTACATATGCATGGGTATATGTGTAAGGAGGCCATATCAGTGGACTGAACTGCAGAATGCCAGAATAAGAGGGGGATAGCTAATCCTGTCGAAGACTACGCTTCTGGCAGCCTCCGTCTTGCAGCATGTAGAAGAGAGTAGATTGAAGTCATCCAAGTAGCATCTCCAAGTAGCATAATCCTACCCGGCAATCCTCTCCTCGTCGCCCTGCGGAAAAGCGATCACCGGGTTGTCTGTGGAACTTGGAAGGGTGTGTTTTATTAAGTATCCGGTTCTAGTTGTCATAAGGTCAAGGTACAACTCCAAGTCGTCCTGTTACCGAAGATCACGGCTATTCGAATAGATTAACTTCCCTCCAGGGGTGCACCACATAGCCCAACACGCTCGATCCCATTTGGCCAGACACACTTTCCTGGGTCATGCCCGGCCTCGGAAGATCAACACGTCGCAGCCCCACCTAGGCAAAACAGAGAGGCCAGCACGCCGGTCTAAACCTAAGCGCACAGGGGTCTGGGCCCATCGCCCATAGCACACCTGCACGTTGCGAGGGCGGCCGGAAGCAGAACTAGCCCCCTTAATACAAGAGCAGGCTTACGTTCCAATCCGACGCGCGTCGCTCCGTCGCTGACGTCTGAAGTGCTTCGGCTGATACCACGACGCCGGGATACCCATAACTACTCCCGCGTAGATGGTTAGTGCATATAGGCCAGTAGCCAGACTCAGATCAAATACCAAGATCTCGTTAAGCGTGTTAAGTATCCGCGAATGCCGAACAAGGCCAGGCCCACCTGTCTCCTAGGTGGTCTCAACCTGCCCTGTCGCTCCGCCACAAAGTAACAATCGGGGACCGTCGGGAACCTAGGCCCACCTCTACCGGGATGGAGCCACCTGTCCTTTCAGCCCCCAACTCCGAACAGTATCACAGGTAATGTAACAGTGTAAAGTATATAGTATATGCCCGTGATCACCTCCCGAAGTGATCACAGCCCAGTAGTATAGCATGGCAGACGGACAAGAGTGTAGGGCCACTGATGGAACACTAGCATCCTATACTAAGCATTTAGGATTGCGGGTAAGGTATCAATGACTGCAGCAGCAATGACAGGCTATGCATCAGAATAGGATTAACGGAAAGCAGTAACATGCTACACTACTCTAATGCAAGCACTATAGAGAAGAGTAGGCGATATCTGGTAATCAAAGGGGGGGCTTGCCTGGTTGCTCAGACAAGGAGGGGTCGTCGGTGACGTAGTCGTACTCGGTGGCATCAGCGTCGGTCTCGTAGTCTACCGGAGATAAGAGGGGGAAGAAACAATGAATACAATGCAAACATAAACACGACGATGCGTGACGTGACAATGAGCGGTGCTAGGTGTGCCCTAACGTGGTATGAGGTGGTACCGGTTAAGGGGGGAAACATCCGGGAAAGTATTCCCGGTGTTTCGCGTTTTCGGGCAGAGGAGCCGGAGGGGGAAAGTTGTGAGTTCGATAGGTTAGGGGTGTGTGGCGAATGAACGGACTGCGTATCCGGATTCATCTCGTCGTTCTGAGCAACTTTCATGTACAAAGTTTTTGCATCGGAGCTACAATTTATTTTATATGATTTCTAAAAGATTTAAATCATTCTAGGATTAATATAAATATTTTAATTCAACATTATCCAGAATAGTGTTTGCTGCCGTCAGCACGACGTCAGCAGTCAACAAGGGGTTGACTGGGTCAAACTCACGTGTGGGTCCCGTTGTCATTGCCTTACTAGCGTAGCTAACAGATTAGCTGGTTAATTAGCTATTTAGGTTAATTAATCTTAATTAGTTTAATTAAGCAGAGATAATTAACTATTAAATTAATTAATTGATTAATATATATTTATTTTAATTCTCTTTCTTTTTCGTTCTAATCAGTACATGGGTGTGGGCCCAGTCGGTCAGTGGCACTAGGGGGGCCCAGATGTCTGTGGCCCCTGGGGCCTAACGGGCACGCAAGTACGGGCAAGGCCCGAATGGGCGCAGCGGGCGTTGCGGACGCCCGACAGAGTGCTGCGGGGCGCCGGCAGCCGGAGCGGCAAACGGGAGGAGCGGACGTCGCGGGCGGCACGGGGAGGTGGCGCACGCCGAGGACGACTCGGTCGCGGGGAGCACGACGCGCTGGGCGCGGTGAGCACGTGCTCACCGCGGGCGCGCGCGTGGGCGGTCTAGCGTGCGGTGACCGTGAGCGAGGCGTGAGGCAGAGAAGGGAAGAGGCCCGGGGCCTCACCAACGTTGATGGGGAGAGAGGGCGCCGAGGCTTGCTGGCGGCCGGCGGGGAAGAGGATGAGGACGCGAGGTCGGCGAGGAGGCGGTCGAGGTGGAGGGCGACGCAGTTTCGGGTGACGTCGTGGGAGCTCGCCCAAGTGGCTGTCGATTGCGGTGGCGAGGCGCGTTCGAAGGGCAACGCGGCGCCGGGCTCGGGTGCCGACGTGGATGACGACGGGGAGGGGTTTCTCCGGACGGCGTCGGCGAGGTCCAACGATGGTGCGGCGTCGAGGAGGCGGGGGCGAGGTAGCGGGCGGCGCCGGAGACGACGAGCGGCGTCGGCGCGCCGGGGTCGAGGGCAGCGGGCATACAGATCGAGCGGAGGGCGAGAGAGAGTGGGGGGGCTCGATCCCGATCCAGGAGTGGATCGGGGGGAGGGAGAGTGTGGGCGCGAGTAGGGGGAGTGGGGGGTGTCGGTGCCTAGGGTTTCGGCACCAGGGGGTTAAGGGAGTGGGGTGGGCCGGCCGGTTAGCCTTTGCCCAGTTGGGCTGGTGGCCTGCTGGGCCGAAGCCCAGTGATGGGGGGTTTGCTTTTCTTTTTTATTTCTTTTTTACTTATTTTCTTTAATGTTTTCATTTAAAGTTTCTTTTATTTTAGTTTTATAAAATACCCAGTCAGCACCTAAATTAGTATTACTAATTAGTCCACTGCCACAATTATTTTGGCACACTACTAATTTAGTTTTATTATTATAACTTTATAAAAGGCATCTAATTAATTGTTTTTGCTGTCATTTCTATTACTTTAGTGCATTTAAATATTTTATTAAAAGATAATTTATCCACCAATATTTACTAAGGATTATTAGACACATTAGGAACAATTTAGTTTTGACTTTTGAAAACTTTAATTGTTTAACTTAAATTCAAATTTTGAATATGAATCGTTTCGAACTAACGTGAGATTATCAACAGTAATCCGAGGTGACATGGCATCATTAATGTGGGGTTACTATAGCCTAATTATCCGGGCGTCACAATTCTCATCCACTACAAGAAATCTCGTCCCGAGATTTAAGAGGGGAAGTGCGGGGAAGGGATTAGGTTGCGAAATTCTAACGGGTCTTGTTGGTCTTGGCTACTCTTCTCGAGGAGGTCGATCCATTATATTGTTGTCTTCACTTCTCTGCTTCAGGTCATCATGGTGATGTCGTTCTTTTCTCGGGAACTCCAACGTACTTACGAATAGGTAAGGGGCAGCTCGGCTACGACAGAATGCTTATGAGGGAAACAATCTGGGGGTTAACCCATGAATGAGCATAAGATTATCTCTCGAGTTGAACATATCGAATACATCAAGAGTAAGGTACGAAGGTACAATAAGAGGTTCCAAGTGGATAGATAGTTGCTCGAAGTCTGAACCAGAGTGAGAAAGGGTTTCAGAGCAGCGAGAATAAGTATTGCGTCTGTTACCAGAATAGAGCATTAGGAAGGTGGCCCGTGAATTAAATACGAAGCCAAGCGCGAGGAATAACTTCGACAACAGGGGGTATAGGAGAGTCAGGTTTCGATCGTGTGGAACTGTGGGTTATGGGCCCACCATGTGGGTTAGAAGTAGGAAGGGCGGAGACGTCTTGCGTGATCATGCAAGCAAGGCATGTCAGGGGGGTAGCCTGTCGATTATGTCGGCGACAATGTCGATACCAAGAGCGAGGGACGAAGAGAACTATTTTCCTGCTCGTTGAACGAGGCGGGCCAAGAGGCAAAGTTCTCATCCATCGGCGGTTACCGAAATGTCATCAACAATAGAAACAGGGTCTCACTGTCAGAGTTGTACACTGAGGTGTTTACCTACGCAGTGAATTATTACTGCTTAGAATATATAGATCACAAGAAAGGTTAAACCAAACAACGGAAAGGAAATATGGTTATCAAATTACACAAAACAAAGACAAGGAAAATGTGTTTAATCACATATTTCAGGGGTATATCCTTCCCAAGGACAAGCAGAGCATGATATCCATGTCAGGATATAATGTAGAAAACTCTTTAGGTAGGGGAGAGAATTTTCATGACATTGCCCATACAAAGGTGTTTGGGTAATTGAGCAAGAAACATTTAGCATTGGGCTTCAAATGGTCTTGTTGAAAATCGGAGTACCATAGACATGCTTCGAGATAGCATTGACATGGTCATCAGGTGAAGATCAGACTTTGGAAACACGAAGGATCCATCAGGAATAACTTGTAGAATAAGTCTTACAATTTCCTCATGGATGAATGGATAACCTTGCTGAAAAGGAATCTATAATGATAGGTCCTCCAGCCGGGGGGGGGGTGCTAGGCATGACATCATGTTACCGGGTCATCAAAGGATCAACATCATAACTTTTGGAAAGTTGTCCCAACCATCATATCTGACCGAGATTCATATCCAATTGGTGCCATGAAACCTCAGACTCAGGGGGTCCGAGAGGAAAAAGGTGCAACACAAATCGTCGAAATGACATTGCAAGATCCTCGAGAAATGAACTATGGAAGCGGGTTTCTGAAGCAATAGTTCATCATTAAACCAAGGAGAGGACAAGGAGGTGTCTGGTGAACTCAACGGCAATTCACCGAGATTCCCAAAAGATGGATTTCCACAATTAAGTGAACAAGGAGATAACATTTGTCAGATCAAATGATATAAGGAAGTATGCTCGAGGTAAACATACACAATTAACATTGGTTGAAAGGTGCGCCCGAAATGTGGGTTGGGTTGCACGACCAATGTCAGAATGGTGATTCAATAATCAATAGCCTAAGAATGAACTTTCGACCATTAACTAAAAAAAATAGGGTTGCTAGAAGGAAAGAACCCAAACAACACCCTTCACTTGTTGGAATTAACACGGGGACCAAGAGAGAATGGTGATGGTGAGAAGTATTTCTATGTCAAGAATTCTCAAGAGGTGGAACAATTCTCAGAACATTCTTGACATAAAGGATGGTAATACTCCAAGGTAAAGAAGAACAATTGCTGGATAGCAAGGAACTCAAGGTATAACACCAAGCATGAACAAGCTTGTGTTGGTGGGAAGGCAATAAAGTGGTCAATGATAATACAATTCATCGAGGGCAAGGATGGTATTTCTCATCATGAATTCAATTGATATCCTGGATGAGCTCAGAATGTTGATGATCACGACACCTTTGTCGCGAGAGTTCATGAAGATGTAATCGATCGGTGACGACATCAAGTCAAGTAATGATGAAGTGAAAGGTTATTGGAACCAAAGGTACGACACAAACTCGAAACCAAGCTTGTTGTTCAAGGCGAATTGATATGACGATTAGGATCGACGTAAGGTTAGTTCATCGTCGAAAATTGGTGCTCCGAGAATAAGGACCAGGTAGCACAGTTAGAATCGTCACGACAATGATATAGCCAAACAGGCTAGGAATGGCGTGATCGGGTACAAACTCGTACTTATAGAAGCTTACTGAAGAGTTGTTGAACCGTAGAGCGGACTCGGTTCAGTTATCGGTGTCTTTGAGTGTTCAATAACTCAGAGCCCGCGAAAAATTGGAATCAGTGGGAAGGTAGCACTTGATGAAGAACTCATAAAAAGTTATGCAGTTCCATGATAATGTCGAGATACCAGGGGGTAATACTCGACACAAGATCAAAGTAAAGGTTGGTCTGGTGTATTGATCCATAGAAGACAATTGTTTTAACTTGTCCGAGAAATGAGATCAAAGAAGAACAATCATGGTCGGAACCACGATTGCAAAAGGCCATATCCTAGATATAAGATGAACTTATACCAAAGGAATAATTCATTTAAGAGAAGCTTTAATGATAAGATCTACATCATGTCCATGGGCATGAACACAAGTTCAAGGTCGACTCCCACTTCTCCAATGCATAACCTTTCATTCACTTCTCACGTTCGATGAAGTTGCAGTGTTGAAATTTTATCTGGTGAAGCACCAGAAGAGTATGACTCGTGAAAACTTTCGGGTTCTCACGGTTTAGAGAAGGCATATGTTCAACCCATAGGGGCTTCTTAGAAACATATACCACAAGTTTCAAGAGTAAATAACACAAGCCCAAAAGCAGAGCATGGTTGGCCAAGCAGAGGATACAACTTAACAAAGGCATTATGTATCAGGGGAAGAACTCACAAAGTGATCAAATGTGAAGGACACTATCGGATAACAATCCAACAAAGGACTTGATGGTCCACAAAGGATCTGATACGAGTATCGGTACTCAACTAGAGGAAGAAGAATGCAAGGAGATTAGGTTATAGAAACAACTGACTAACTCAATTGTCAAATGCAAAGGAATTATGATTTCCAAATCAAGGGATCAGAAGCAATGCTCTGATTAGGGATGGATAAGTTGAATAGCCTTAGGGTACAATCAACGACAATTGGATTGGTCAAGAACCAATTCCAGTTAAAAGAATGGAAGCTCAGCCGGAAAGGTAATTTATATGGATCAATGATGATTGCGTGTATTCGCAGAATATTGAGTCAACAGACTCAAAATGATAATGACAAGGAATGTCATTAAGACTACGAGACTTATGGGATTAACCATAATGCAAGCAAGCAAGAATTTCAAGAGCCAAAGGCTCCAGAGGATTTTCGGAAGGTCGAATATTATTTTGAAGACTTTTGTGAAACACATGCACAACTGGGGATAAGCGAATACTCGACAAGTGCGAGAATTATCCATAGGGGTATTCAGGTGACAAGGAATTGCAAGATAGTAGGCACAAGATATTCTCGGATCAATAGAGAGAATTTCGGGGTATCTTGTAATAACAAGATCAACTGGGAATAAAAGTAAGAGTGTCAAGTGTATGTATTTATCCATAGGGATATTTCGATGGTAGGGAATTGCAAAAGCAACGGGCACAAAGTCTCAAAAGAGTTTCGGAGAGTAACTTCGAAATCTTCTGGTGTAGCCGGCGATCACCTGGACTGAAGGGGCTCTCCGGGAGAAAGTATTTTCGAGAACCTAAAGTCAGATTTTAGTAAAAATCATTTAACCCGAGTAGAAGAGAGTTCAGAGTCCCAGAGTAAAGGTCGAGGAGTAAAAGATCCTAGTACCACCCGATGGCGACGTGGGCCCGTAAGGCACACAGCCAAGTTAGTAAAAGTTTTACAATGTCTAGACTCGACTTCGGCCAAGGAGTGTGGAAGGGGGATTCCTACAGGCAGTCGGCTCTGATACCAACTTATGACGTCCCCAATTTAATCGTACACTAATCATACACGCAAATGTGTACGATCAAGATCAGGGACTCACGGGAAGATATCACAACACAACTCTACAAATAAAATAAGTCATACAAGCATCATAATACAAGCCAGGGGCCTCGAGGGCTCGAATACAAGTGCTCGATCATAGACGAGTCAGCGGAAGCAACAATATCTGAGTACAGACATAAGTTAAACAAGTTGCCATAAGATGGCTAGCACAAACTGGGATACAGATCGAAAGAGGCGCAGGCCTCCTGCCTGGGATCCTCCTAACTACTCCTGGTCGTCGTCAGCGGGCTGCATGTAGTAGTAGGCACCTCCGGTGTAGTAGGAGTCGTCGCCGACGGTGGCGTCTGGCTCCAGGGCTCCAGCATCTGGTTGCGACAACCAGGTAGAAGGGAAAGGGGGAAAAGGGGGGAGAAAGCAACTGTGAGTACTCATCCAAAGTACTCGCAAGCAAGGAACTACACTACATATGCATGGGTATATGTGTAAGGAGGCCATATCAGTGGACTGAACTGCAGAATGCCAGAATAAGAGGGGGATAGCTAATCCTGTCGAAGACTACGCTTCTGGCAGCCTCCGTCTTGCAGCATGTAGAAGAGAGTAGATTGAAGTCCTCCAAGTAGCATCTCCAAGTAGCATAATCCTACCCGGCAATCCTCTCCTCGTCGCCCTGCGGAAAAGCGATCACCGGGTTGTCTGTGGAACTTGGAAGGGTGTGTTTTATTAAGTATCCGGTTCTAGTTGTCATAAGGTCAAGGTACAACTCCAAGTCGTCCTGTTACCGAAGATCACAGCTATTCGAATAGATTAACTTCCCTGCAGGGGTGCACCACATAGCCCAACACGCTCGATCCCATTTGGCCGGACACACTTTCCTGGGTCATGCCCGGCCTCGGAAGATCAACACGTCGCAGCCCCACCTAGGCAAAACAGAGAGGCCAGCACGCCGGTCTAAACCTAAGCGCACAGGGGTCTGGGCCCATCGCCCATAGCACACCTGCACGTTGCAAGAGCGGCCGGAAGCAGAACTAGCCCCCTTAATACAAGAGCAGGCTTACGTTCCAATCCGGCGCACGCCGCTCCGTCGCTGACGTCTGAAGTGCTTCGGCTGATACCACGACGCCGGGATACCCATAACTACTCCCGCGTAGATGGTTAGTGCGTATAGGCCAGTAGCCAGACTCAGATCAAATACCAAGATCTCGTTAAGCGTGTTAAGTATCCGCGAATGCCGAACAAGGCCAGGCCCACCTGTCTCCTAGGTGGTCTCAACCTGCCCTGTCGCTCCGCCACAAAGTAACCGTCAGGGACCGTTGGGAACCCAGGCCCACCTCTACCGGGATGGAGCCACCTGTCCTTTCAGCCCCCAACTCCGAACAGTATCACAGGTAATGTAATAGTGTAAAGTATATAGTATATGCCCGTGATCACCTCCCGAAGTGATCACAGCCCAGTAGTATAGCATGGCAGACGGACAAGAGTGTAGGGCCACTGATGGAACACTAGCATCCTATACTAAGCATTTAGGATTGCGGGTAAGGTATCAATGACTGTAGCAGCAATGACAGGCTATGCATCAGAATAGGATTAACGGAAAGCAGTAACATGCTACACTACTCTAATGCAAGCAGTATAGACAAGAGTAGGCGATATCTGGTGATCAAAGGGGGGGCTTGCCTGGTTGCTCAGACAAGGAGGGGTCGTCGGTGACGTAGTCGTACTCGGTGGCATCAGCGTCGGTCTCGTAGTCTACCGGATATAAGAGGGGGAAGAAACAATGAATACAATGCAAACATAAACACGACGATGCGTGACGTGACAATGAGCGGTGCTAGGTGTGCCCTAACGTGGTATGAGGTGGTACCGGTTAAGGGGGGAAACATCCGGGAAAGTATTCCCGGTGTTTCGCGTTTTCGGGCTGAGGAGCCGGAGGGGGAAAGTTGCGAGTTCGATAGGTTAGGGGTGTGTGGCGAACGAACGGACTGCGTATCCGGATTCGTCTCGTCGTTCTGAGCAACTTTCATGTACAAAGTTTTTGCATCGGAGCTACGATTTATATTATATGATTTTTAAAAGATTTAAATCATTCTAGGATTAATATAAATATTTTAATTCAACATTATCCAGAATAGTGTTTGCTGACGTCAGCACGACATCAGCAGTCAACAGGGGGTTGACTCGGTCAAACTGACGTGTGGGTCCCGTTGTCATTGCCTTACTAGCGTAGCTAACAGATTAGCTGGTTAATTAGCTATTTAGGTTAATTAATCTTAATTAGTTTAATTAAGCAGAGATAATTAACTATTAAATTAATTAATTGATTAATATATATTTATTTTAATTCTCTTTCTTTTTCGTTCTAATCAGTACATGGGTGTGGGCCCAGTCGGTCAGTGGCACTAGGGGGGGCCCAGATGTCTGTGGCCCCTGGGGCCTAACGGGCACGCGGGTATGGGCAAGGCCCAAATGGGCGCAGCGGGCGTTGCGGACGCCCGACAGAGTCCTGCGGGGCGCCGGCAGCCGGAGCGGCAAACGGGAGGAGCGGACGTCGCGGGCGGCATGGGGAGGTGGCGCACGCCGAGGACGACTCGGTCGCGGGGAGCACGACGCGCTGGGCGCGGTGAGCACGTGCTCACCGCGGGCGCGCGCGTGGGCGGTCTAGCGTGCGGTGACCGTGAGCGAGGCGTGAGGCAGAGAAGGGAAGAGGCCCGGGGCCTCACCAACGTTGATGGGGAGAGAGGGCACCGAGGCTTGCTGGCGGCCGGCGGGGAAGAGGATGAGGACGCGAGGTCGGCGAGGAGGCGGTCGAGGTGGAGGGCGACGCAGTTTCGGGTGACGTCGTGGGAGCTCGCCCAAGTGGCTGTCGATTGCGGTGGCGAGGCGCGTTCGAAGGGCAACGCGGTGCCGGGCTCGGGTGCCGACGTGGATGACGACGGGGAGGGGTTTCTCCGGACGGCGTCGGCGAGGTCCAACGATGGTGCGGCGTCGAGGAGGCGGGGGCGAGGTAGCGGGCGGCGCCGGAGACGACGAGCGGCGTCGGCGCGCCGGGGTCGAGGGCAGCGGGCATACAGATCGAGCGGGGGCGAGAGAGAGTGGGGGGGCTCGATCCCGATCCAGGAGTGGATCGGGGGGAGGGAGAGTGGGGGCGCGAGTAGGGGGAGTGGGGGGTGTCGGTGCCTAGGGTTTCGGCACCAGGGGGTTAAGGGAGTGGGGTGGGCCGGCCGGTTGGCCTTTGCCCAGTTGGGCTGGTGGCCTGCTGGGCCGAAGCCCAGTGATGGGGGGTTTGCTTTTCTTTTTTATTTCTTTTTTACTTATTTTCTTTAATGTTTTCATTTAAAGTTTCTTTTATTTTAGTTTTATAAAATACCCAGTCAGCACCTAAATTAGTATTACTAATTAGTCCACTGCCACAATTATTTTGGCACACTACTAATTTAGTTTTATTATTATAACTTTATAAAAGGCATCTAATTAATTGTTTTTGCTGTCATTTCTATTACTTTAGTGCATTTAAATATTTTATTAAAAGATAATTTATCCACCAATATTTACTAAGGATTATTAGACACATTAGGAACAATTTAGTTTTGACTTTTGAAAACTTTAATTGTTTAACTTAAATTCAAATTTTGAATATGAATCGTTTCGAACTAACGTGAGATTATCAACAGTAATCCGAGGTGACATGGCATCATTAATGTGGGGTTACTATAGCCTAATTATCCGGGCGTCACAACTAGTTGTAGGTAGGAATTGTGGCATGTATGTCGACCCATAATTTGCTAGTGGTCGAGTGGTTGTAGCTGTAGGTAAGGTTGGGTTCGGTGTTGCCACCGAACCTGGCATGCTCATAGTAGGATTAATGGGTGCAGCCACAATCTGATTTGTTTGGGTAGGATAATAAGCCATCGGCACGGGAGGCGCCGATGCAATAGGTAAAGCCAGATTAGGGTTTTGCACACTAGCAGCTACACCATCATTACCACTAGTCGATTGAGATGTATTCTTCTGAGCATTAGTATTTTCTATGAAAGTATGATAGACTAGATTGTTACCATCAGCAATACGACTTTCAATCTCAGCCCACTGCTCAGGAGAAAAGGTAGTACTCACAGAAGGTTTAACCTGCTCGGCTTGAAGAAGAGGGAACTTGATTTCTTCAATCGGAGTGATGTTGCCTTGGCGATCCTTCTTGAACTTTGCAAGGAACTCCTGCAAATCCTTCTCTTCGCGCGCCTTCTTGTAATCCTCATAGACTTGGCGATGATCAGCCGATATCTCATCAAGACTAGGCTTAATGATGTTATCGACGTCTACCTCGGATGGCTTGGGAAGATCGGACATGGTGGATGATGATGATTAATCTTCGTGTCCCCAGCGGAGTCATCAAAAAGTGTGTTGACACATGAACACGTCACGTGTACCCTCGATGCCGGGGGTGATGCACCGTAGCTTACGTCGAAGGAGACCCGACCGACAACACGATACGCAAGACAATCGACGGTCGCTTTTGCAGACCCAAAACCCCACACCCCCTGGAGGGACCCCGTCAGGGAGTGCGGCGGCTATGGGCTGCCCTAGGTCGATTCGCTCGCCCCTAGAGCCTCGAGATTCGCAGCTGTCAAACACGAAGAACAGTGAAGAATGAGAGAGAAAAACGGTGGAGAGATAAAACATAGATGAAAAAGTAGTATATTGATTTGTTCGATTGTGTGTTGTTCAATCGGCCGTCACCCCCAACATATATAAGAGGCGGCTGGACTTCCCGTACAAGTAAAGGATTCATCTAGGCTTTCCTTACAAGAAAAATTACATCAATTCGTGTCCTAGAGTCCTAGTTCTATTCCAACTCGGATTCAGTCTGAATCTGGCCCAAACTCTTTCTTCCTTCTTGCGCGGGCCGCCGAGCTTGCATATGATCTCCGATCAAGACGGCTCAAATATCAAACTTGTGCGCCTCGATGATACGAACAACTCTCATGTTGATTATTTTTTCAAATAAGGCCATCTTGATTACTCATCAAGGTCATCTTTACCTTCCAGTCGGACTCGGTCTTGCAGTAGACTGGATTACCCGAGTCTGGTAGTGAACTTGTAGGACATATACTATCTCTGATGATGATGACTCCAAAACCAAAGTTTACCGTCTTGATGGTATGCATAACTTCTGTATTGAACACTTCTTCATCCGAGGTCATCTTGATAAACTTTCGGGCACATGTTCAGTTTCACTCGGATTCGAGCTCATCCACTCGGATATTAGAGACTTTCACTCGGACCATCCAACTGGACTTTTTCACTCGGAAAACAATCTTTCACTCGGATGACTATTTTTTTATTCGGATAATAATATGTTCATCCGGTCAGCAAACTTCCACTCGACCGGTAATTTTCACTTGACCGGTAAATTTTCACTCGGATGATAAGCTTTTTATCGATCGATAAGTTTTTACTCGAAAGTTAAGCTTTCACTCGACCGGTAAGCTTTCACTCGGACGACAAGCTTTTCACTCGACCGAAAACATAGGTTGATCTTGATTTTTCTCCTCAGGTCCCATACGACCCCGGATTGAGACGAATTATATATGAAAATCGATCGGCTCGACGAGGCGAAACTTTCTCGTGTTGAAGTTTTTCCGATTCAAGGACTTCCTAAGGGCCTAATTGCTCGCACGACCCATCAGATAGGGTGTCTCGTACTTCGCGCCATATTTCCACTCAGCTTCGGTCTGCAGTCTATCCCCTCTAACGTTTGCATATGAACTCGGATTGAGATGATTTATATATCAAAATTGATAGCCTCGACGAGACGAAGACAATTCCTTCAGAGTACTCCTTCATCCAAGGTCGTCTTGAAGGCATGATCGGCCGAAAACCACTCGGAATATTGAATTCTGCCACTTGGAATACAATTTCGGCCCCTAAGATGGAGTCGGACGATGATAACCTAAACATCAAAGTTGTTCCACTCGGTGATGTGAAACTTTTCATGCTAAAAACCCTTTCACTCTGTATCTTGCCAAAATCAGGCGTCAACACGTACGTCACCTCCGTGTTCAGCACATGTTCAGCTCGGTGACGTCCCTCTTGCTCTTGATCCAGTTGAGGACGAGGGTGAGTTCCATCAGCACGACGGTGTGGCGACGGTGATGACGATGTCACCGGCATAGGGCTTCGCCTAAGCACTATGATGGTATGATCGAGGTGTGTAACTGTGGAGGGGGGCAAAACACACGGTTAAGAGAAACTTGTGTCTTTGGGGTGCCCCCTACCCATGTATATAAATGAGGGAGGGAGAGAGGTCGGCCCTCCTAGGGGCACGCCAAGTGTAGGGAGTCCTACTAGGACACCCAAGTCCTAGTAGGATTCCCTTTCCTTTTCGGAGTAGGAAAGAAGGAAAGCAGGGAGAGGGAGAAGGAAAGGGCGGGCCGTGCCCCCACCACTTGTCCAACTCGGTTTGGGCAGGGGGGAGGCGCGCGCCACCTCGTGGACCTTCTTCCCTCTCTCCACTAAAGCCCAATAAGTCCCATTAACTTCCCCCGGCGAATTCCTGTAACTCTCTGGTACTCCAAAAAAATACTCGAATCACTCAGAACCTTTCCGATGTCCGAATATAGCCTTCCAATATATCAATCTTTATGTCTCGATCATTTCGAGACTCCTCGTCACGTCCGTGATCTCATCCGGGACTCATAATACAAATCGTCATCGAACATTAAGTGTGTGAACCCTACGGGTTCGAGAACTATGTAGACATGATCGAGACACATCTCCGATCAATAACCAATAGCGGAACCTGGATGCTCATATTGGATCTTACATATTCTACGAAGATCTTTATTGGTCAAACCGCATAACAACATACGTTGTTCCCTTTCTCATCGGTATGTTACTTGCCCGAGATTCGTTCGTCGGTATCATCATACCTAGTTCAATCTCGTTACCTGCAAGTCTCTTTACTCGTTCCATAATACTTCATCCCGCAACTAACTCATTAGTCACAATGCTTGCAAGGCTTATTTTGATGAGCATTACCGAGAGGGCCCAAAGATACCTCTCCGAAACACGGAGTGACAAATCCTAACCTCGATCTATGCCAACCCAACAGACACCTTCAGAGACACCTGTAGAGCATATTTATAATCATCCATTTACATTGTGACGTTTGATAGCACACAAGGTGTTCCTCCGGTACTCGGGAGTTGCATAATCTCATAGTCTGAGGAACATGTATAAGTCATGAAGAAAGTAATAGCAATGAAACTGTAACGATCATAATCCTAAGCTAATGAATGGGTCATGTCCATTACATCATTCTCCAAATGATGTGATCCCAGTCATCAAATGACAACACATGTCTATGGTTAGGAAACATAACCATCTTTGATTAACGAGCTAGTCAAGTAGAGGCATACTAGGGACACTATGTTTTGTCTATGTATTCACACATGTACTAAGTTTCCAGTTAATACAATTCTAGCATGAATAATAAACATTTATCATGAAATAAGGAAATAAATAATAACTTTATTATTGCCTATAGGGCATATTTCCTTCACTACCTACATACGACATACTCAAAACTCCAAGGACATTAGACCTTTAATAAATAGAGATAGGGAGTACCCGCTCTGATACCAATTGTTAGGACCGAGAGTATATTGACCAGAGGGGGTGAATGGGAGATTCAAAGAAAATTCCAAAGATTTTGAAACAAATCCCAATAACAGTAGCAGAATAGAGTATCAAAGGAATTAAGCTAAATCAATCTTCTTCATCAGATGCATATTCATCGATGAAAGCATTGATAACAATACGAGCTTGGGAAATCACGTGTTTAAATATAATGTGGGTAATACAACATGTAGACAGATGTAGTAGAACGAGATATAACATGATGCACACTCAGGAAAATACAATAGAATGATTTCACAAGTGATTCCAAGGAATATGGTGGTAACAAATGAAAACGGGCAATGAGAAAGAGACATGATGAACACAGATTCACAAGATGAAGACAACAGAATGAAATGATCACATAAACAGTCGGCATAGTGCATGAATATAAACTGCTGAAGGAAATGCCGTAGAGTATATTTAACCAGTGGTGCACATGGCAAGAGAGAGTGGTAGACCTATTCACCCTTCTGCCAAAGGGCTACGTCTGGTTGGAGGGGCTGTGACTTAACACGAAAGATAAACTCTCTTCACCCTATTCTCCTTCAATGAAGAGCTGATCAGACACAGGTTTATTTCACTCGTGGTAGGTCCTTGGTGGTGATCTCCAAACCTTTGATCGACCTTCATGAACCACAATCACTCTTGGTTGCTGAAGATCTGGCTTGGTGAAGACAACAACTCTTCAACACTCAAAGCCGAAACCTATCCGTCTAGAGAGTGTGCAACTCTCAAGAGTAATAGGTACAAGAACTATCACTCGGAACTTACTGTGATGCTAAACCACTGTCTAAGTTTAGGCTCTTGATTTTCTCTCAGCGAATTTTAAAGTCAAATCACTCAGAGAGGGGTTGCTCAAATCAATCTTCTCAGAAATCTCAAGCGGAGCAGCCAACAAACAATGTTGGAGCGGGGTGTTTAGTTATAGTCGCAACCTTCCCTCATCGGAAAAAACCTAATTAGACATCGAGTTCAGTCAACGGCTGAATGACACGAGTCCAACGGTTGGATTTGAGCACAACGGTAACATTTCTTGCGGAGCAAGCAATGATAACTCCTCGGTCTGAGGCAAATCTCTTGCAGCAAAGAAGATCACAGTCTCTTGCTGGCAAGTATTTGCTCGGAGCACAAAGAGATCTCTCTCGCAACTTTCATAGGTTCTGGCTAAGCATCATAGGGGACCTAAGCATCGAGAACCTATACCCCTCTTAATAGTACGGAGGTCCTATGACTCAAAAGAATGAAAGAAGAACAACAAATTGAATAATGCATCTTCACTTTGTCTTCGACATCCATCGCTGCAGTCAATTTCTTCAAACGACAATACCAAATCAAAAGCTTTGCTTCAACAGTAAACTTTCGAGGGGTCGACTTCTTCACATCAAACTTCTCGGCTATATGACTTTAACACATATAGATCATTCCTCTCTTCAGCGCAGATATGCTTCGGCAAAGTTCCTCGAACTTAGCACTGGAGACAGTATTCTCTTCAGTTGTGTATGGACTTTTTCTCTCTATATGCACTAGCAAACAAATCAGTCCATACCTGTTTCTGTCAACAATCTCCAAAACACAAGGTAGGCAGATATTGCACCAACAGTTCCACACCGGCTTGACAGAGAAGGCATTGAGAAACTTGTCCGATGTGGCGATTCATAAGAACATAGTAGCACGGAATGGCATTGTGAAGACACCTCCATATGAAGATTTTCACTTTGGCTGCTACTTTCATATTCCATCATTTCTTCCAAACTAGATGGGATGTCGTGGAGTAGCGAGCCAACCCAGTCTTCTCTTGACCATAGTTTGCTTCGCATTGCTTGTAATAAGCCAAACGTACCGAAAAAAACTCCACTCTTTGTGAGATGCCATGCTATATAATCGTTCATCTCCTCATGAAATAACGAAATCTTAAGTATGCGATCTGCATCAATTGGCTAGAAATTTTCCCAGACTAGCATCTTGTGCCACTCTCCCTTTATTGGATCAATTAACTCTCCAACTTTCATGAGTATTTGGTTTCTCCGAACTGTAATAATTTTCTTTGAAGCACTGTTCGGAATCTAGCAGCATGTCCAAATATTGATCTTTTCTCCATTTCCTACTCTCCAAATACATCCCTTGTTGAACGTTTAGATGCCGGCCCAAATACTTTTCCATACATAAGACGACCCCTTCTTCAGTTAATAGTTCAAGATGTCTCATGTAGGGTAATACCTTGCTCTTAACATTCATGCAAACAAAGAACCATAGTTATCAATAAGTCTTCAACATTGCTTGGCCAGCATTGCCTAGTTGAAACTATGTATATCACGGAGTCCCTTGCCTCCTCTCACTTTTGGAATACACGTCAATATTGGTTCTCCTCATCGCCCCACCAATATTGTGACATTGTATTAGTGATCCCCTTCCAGATTTTCTTTGGGAATTTTAATACACTCACCGCGTATGTTGGGATGGCTAGGGTCACTGCTTTAGCCCTCCTTACCTCCATATGAGGGAGTTCTCTCTTTCCATCCATCAACCATTGCTTGGATCCTCACTATGATATGTTTGAAAGAATCAACCCGTCCCAACCCTACCTTATCTTACTCTAACAAACAAGCAAGAATGGAGCGGACTACTGGGGTAGTGGTTTAGCAATATCCGCCATATAGAACGACCGAACGAGCCCTTCATAGTCATATGCGTGCTATTAGAGCATCCATAGCTCGACTCCTGAAACACTCCCTATACATTCGAGCGGATGCCCTGGTCAATGATCAGTCACCAAATATCGACCAAGCCGCACCCCTAATACCGGTTCTATACATCTAGGCTGATCGGCAACCCTCATATCCATCCTATAGTTGGGGCAAAACTGGGAGGGTTGGATGCATCTGGCACGTCAGATATGGCCCACGCTGGTCCACCCGACCCCATATATATTCGTCCTCAGCCGCATCTCAGACGAAACCCTAGCCACTCCACCCCCAAATTCCATTATTTCGATGATCTTCGACCTTCTTCTCCATGACGGGCGACAGATCCGTCTTTGAGCTCTCCCAATCTGTCTACTGGGACGTCATCTCATGTGGGGACGAGGATGAGATGGTCGTCCGCATGGCTCTCTGATGCTCCAGGGAGGAATGCGCTCAATCACGCTTGCAATCGATCCGGCGGGAATCCATCGTGTCGATGTAAATGGCTCTTGGATCCGTCGGGGCTCGTGGACCGAGGCGCATGCCCACTGCCTCATCGGGTGCGATGAAGTCCGTATGGCACCCCAACTCTGGTGTGGCGACGCAACCCCTTTAGTGGTGCCTCGCCCTGGCGACATCGGTCTCAATTCAGAGTCAATGGCAACTGATTACCCACAAGTGTAGAGGATCAATTGTAGCTTTTTAAATAAATAAGAGTGTCAAACCCGACGAGGAGCTAAAAGTAGAATTTATATTCTCTTCAAGTTCTATCGACCACCAATACAAATTTACGCACACTAAACGTCCTCTTTACCTAGAACAAGTATGAAAATAGAAGTACTTTGTAGGTGTAATGCTAGAACTACTCTGCAAGAACAAAACTAGGAGTACTTTGCGAGATAATAAAAGTTAGTTGTTTAGTATAAAGCTTTGTGTAACACAAAAGAAGGAGTTGTACATAGGCAACAGATAACTAGACTGGTAATCATTATTGCAATTTTATATGAGGGAGAGGCATGAGCTAACATACTTTCCATACTTGGATCATATGCACTTATGATTAGAACTCTAGCAAGCATCCGCAACTACTAAAGATCATTAAGGTCAAACCCAACCATAACATTAAGTAACAAGTCCTCTTTACTCCCATACGCAACAACCCCCTTACTCGGGTGTGTGTTTCCGTCACTCACGCAACCCATTATAAGCGAATTATGAACGTATTGCAACACCCTACAGTGGTAATCCCTCCCGTGTGCGTGGCACGAAAGGCACCATAGGACAGCACATAAATAAAACATACAACTCAAACCAATCACGATCATCAATCAACCCATAGGACAAAACGAATCTACTCAGAAATTATAGGATGGCAACACATCATTGGATAATAATATGTGGCATAAAGCACCATGGTAAGTGGAGATTACAGATGGGAGAAGAGGTGTTACACCGCCGCATAAAGGGGGAGAGAGTTGGTGATGACGGCGACAAAGTTGTTGGTGTAGATCGCCGTCACGATGGCTGCACGGTGGACTTCCACCGCCACCTGGAGAGAGGGGGAGAGAGCCCCCTCCTTGTTCTCACTTGGCCTCCCCCTAGATGGAAGAAGAATTTCCCCTCTCTTCCATTGTATCCATGGCTCCCGGAGGGCAAGAGCTTTCCGAGGTTGGATCTCTCTCTCTCTCTCTCTCTCTCTCTCTCTCTCTCTCTCTCTCTATCCGTTTCGCGTTCCCGTTTTCTGACCGAAAATCATTTCTTAAATTCTGGAGATCCGTAACTCCGATCGGGCTAAAATTTTGAGGGGTTTTTTATCCCGATATTAGCTTCCTTGCAGCCAAAGGATACCTCCAACCGACCTACAGGGGACCCACAAGCCTGCTAGGCACGCCCTTTGGACTTGTGGCCCCCTCGGGAATCGTCTCACGTTCATTCTTCTTCCCAAAAATCACATATATTCCAAAATAAATCCCCGTAAATTTTTATTGCGTTTGGATTTCGTTTGATATGGATATTTTGCAAAAAAAATAATGAACAAACAGGAACTGGCACTGAGCACTAGATCATTATGTTAGTCCAGAAAATAATATAAAATGTTGCCAAAAGTATGTGAAATTTGTAGATTATTGGCATGGAACAATCAAAAATTATAGATACGATGGACAAATCAGCATCCCCGAGATTAATTCTTGCTCGTACTCGAGTAGGTATATGATAAAAATATATTTTTTTATGTGGAATGCTAAATAGCATAATCTTGATTATGTAATCTAATCATGGCATGAATATTAAGACACGAGTGATTCAAAGCAATAGTCTATAATTTGACATAATGACATTAATACTCAGGTATACTAACAAACAATTATGTCTATCAAAACAAAGATTCTAAAGAACTCTATCCCTACAAAATCATATAGCCTTGTCATGCTTCATCTTCTTAACACAAAATTTAATTCATGTACAACCCCAATGTCATCTGAGCAATTGGTTCATATTTTTTAACACGCTTCAGCTTTTTTAACCCCCGCACAATACATGAGCGTGAGCTATGGACATAGCAATATGGATGGAATATAATGCAGTGATAGGGATTAATAAGGAGAAGACAAAAAGGAAGATAGTCTCACATCGACGCGGCTAATCTACGGCCTATGGAGATGTCCATCAATTGATGCCAATGCGAGGAGTAGGGATTGCCATGCAATGGATGCACTAAGAATTATAAGTGTATGGAAGCTCAAACTGAAAACTAAGTGGGTGTGCATATAACTCATGAAGACCTCGGGCATTTGAGAAAGCCCATCATCAGAATATACAAGCCAAGTTCTATAATAAAAAATGCCCACTAGTTATATGAAAACAAAATCATAGGAGACTCTTTATATGAAAAACATGGTGCTACTTTGAAACAAAAGTGTGAAAAAGGGTAGTAACATTGCCCCTTTTGTCTTTCTCTCATTTTTTTGTTTTTTCTCTTTATTGGGGCTTTTTTGCCTATTTTTGATATGGATATTCTGCAAAACAAAAAAATGCAACAAACAGGAATTGACACTGGGCACTGGATCAATATGTTAGTCCCCCAAAAAATATAAAATGTTGCCTTCAAAAAAACAATATAAAATGTTTACAAAAATATGTGGAAGCTATAGAATATTGACTTTTTGGAAAAGGAGGCTTGCCCCCGGCCTTTGCATCTGAAAGAATGCATGCAGCCATATTATTAAAAGTCTCAAAGTATCACAAAGTCATAAAAGTAATACAACTCGCAAATGGAGTGAAGAAACATATAAAAAAGCTCAATACCACAACCGATATGAATAGAAGGACAAGCTCCCTAGATCCTGTTATGCGACCGCCATCCAAACTGCTTGAATATAGCTCGTGCTACCATCTCTTGCTGATTGCACCCAGTAACCAAAAGCTCCTTGGAGTACATAGGAGTGAGTAAGGACCACGTACAGATCCATGTCGTAGATCTGAAGATGAAATGCAAGAAGGTTAAAATATGTTGTCTGTTAAAAATCATATCATTCCTGTAGTTCCATATAGCCCGCATAAGTGCACATACTCCAATCCGAATACGAGAGCAGTAGTATGTTCAACCCCAGCTAACCACGTCCCAAGTAACGATTCAATGCTAACCCGAGGAATGATGTTAAAGGATATAGCAATCGTTCACCAAAGTAATTTCGCGAGAGGGCAATCTATGAAGAGGTGTTGTATTGTTTCATCATGATCACAAAAACAACATCGTGTACTGCCTACCCACCGTCGCTTTAGCAAATTATCTTTGGTGAGGATCACTTGCTTGTGGACAAACCACATAAAGACTTTAATGCGCAAGGGAACCTTAACCTTCCATATATGTATCGATCTCAGGATTGGGCTAGAATTAATTAGATCCATATAAAAAGATTTTACCGTAAACACTCTGATTCTAGCCAGCTTCCAGTGCAACGAGCCAGGTTGGTCAGATAATTGAACATACATCAATCTCCATACCAAGTGCATCCAGGAATTCCAATGCTCCGCAACTAACAATAACCTAAATTGAATATTCAAGGGTACCAATTGTAATACTGTGCCCATGTAATCCTCCTTATGTTGCACAATATTATAGAGGCTCGGGTATTGTACGGCTAGTGGCGCCTCCCCTAACCATGTATCCTCCCAAAATCTTGTTGTCATCTTGTTGCCAACAAAGAATTTGATCCTACGAAAGAACAAATATTTTGTTCTCATAAGCCCCTTCCAGAATGGTGAATCAGTCGGTCTCGCGGTGACTTGGGCAAGAGTTTTCGATTGCAGATATTTGTTGTGTAATATTTGTGCCCACATACCGTCAGTCTCTACTGATAACCTATAAAGCCATTTACTCATAAGTCATTTATTCTTAATTTTCGAGTTTTCAATGCCGAGACCCCCTGGTCCTTGGGACGGCATATTATATCCCAACGTGCTAGGCGATATTTCTTCTTAGCCTCATCTGACTGCCAGAAAAATCGAGATAAAAAAAAGTCTAGTCTCTTCCGTACCCCCTTTGGTACCTCAAAGAAAGATAATAGGAACATCGGCATAATAGTAAGAACGGAGTTAATAAGTACTAGCCGACCTCCATATGACATTAGCTTGCCCTTCCAACAACTAAACTTTTTTCAATTCAATCTTTGATGCATTTCCATTCTTTATTAGAAATCTTGCGATGACGAATCAGTAATGCCCAAATAACTGAAGGGCAAAGAACCTAATTCACAACCGAACAATTGTTTGTCTATATGTGTTTTGCTCCTCTTTGGACCTACCAAAGCAGAACAATTCGCTCTTGTGAAAGTTGATTTTTAGCCCCGACAATTGTTTGAAGAGACATAAAACTAATTTCATATTCCGAGCTTTTGCATGGTCATGCTCCATGAAAAGAATAGTGTCATCAACATACTGTAAAATATGAACTCCTCCATCGACTAGATGGGGAACAAGTCCATCAACTTGGTGGTTCTCCTTGGCTCTGCCGATAAGAATGGTCAACATATCCGCCACTATGTTAAATAAGAGAGGAGACATCGAATCCCCTTGTATCAAGCCTTTATGAATCTGAAAATAGTGACTGATATCATCATTAACCTTAATTCCGAGACTACCTTTTGGGACTAGAGAACCTACTTGGTTCCGTCATGCCTCGATAAAAGCTTCATGCGCATTGCCTGCTGAAGAAAAGGCCACTTAACTCTATCATATGCCTTCTCAAAATCTACTTTGAAGATAACCCCATCTAGTTTCTTCGAATTAATTTCATGGAGCGTTTCATGAAGGGCAACAACCCCTTCTAGGATGTGTCTCTGAGGCATGAAAGCGTTCATGATGGGCGATCCGTGTCAGTCTATTAGTACCCACTTTTGTGAAAATTTTGAAACTCACATTGAGAAGACAAATTGGCATGAACTGCTTGATACAAACCGCTTCTTCTTTCTTCGCCAATAACCTAATCATACCAAAGTTAAGATGAAAGAGTTCTATGTGCTCGTTAAAAAAATAGTGAAACATAGGCATAAGCTCATCCTTAATAATATGCCAACATTTCCTATAGAATTCCACAGGGAACCCATCTGGTCCTGGTGCTTTATTTGGTTTCATTTGCGATATTTCATCGAGAACCTATTTCTCAGTAAAGTGTGCAGATAGAATCCCATTCTCCTCTGACCGAAGTTGAGGGATATCTCCAATAACAGACTCATTTAGGGAAACCGTGCTCTTTGTTGGAGGCCCGAATAGTTGTTTATAGGAGTTGGAGATATATGATTTGAGATTCTCATGACCCATGACGGTCCCTTCGTCTTGTTCAAGCTGGATTATTTTCTTCTTCATATGCTTACCATTCGCAATCATGTGAAAGAATTGTGTATTGGCATCCCCTTGGACAACCTTGAGAACCTTAGCACATAATGCCCATTTGAGCTCTTCTTCTCTAAGAAGAGTGCATAGGCGTTGCCCAGCTTCGGATTTTGTGGCCTGTTTTGCCACATCGATCAAGTTCACTTATGCATTTAGCTCCAAAGCATCTATTAATTGGGTGAGTCTTTCTTTTTCTTGTTTGTAAATCCCACTCTCGTTTCTGACCCAACCCCGTAAAAATTGTCTTAGATGTCTAATTTTGTTTTGCCATCTCTATATGCTTGTTCGTCCACTAATAGGCTTCGCCCATTCTCGTGCTACGATGGCCATGAAATTCTCTTTCTCGAACCAACTCAGTTCAAAAGAGAAAGTGTTCTTGTTACCAATATGTGTTGCGTCCCCCGAGTCTACTAGCAATGGTGTGTGGTCTGAGATCACCCTCTGCATCGCATGCACCGATACCAATGGTTATTTCTATTCCTATTCCACACTAGCGAGCACCCTATCCAACTTCTCATAAGTTGGAGTGGGAAACGTATTGGCCCATGTGAACTGCCTACCTGCGAGTTCAATATCCCTCAGACTGAGACTCTTGATAATCATGTAAAACATTAGGGACCAAGGTCCATCAAAATTGTCGTTGTTCTTCTCATCTCTCCTTCTTATAATATTGAAATCCCCTCCAACTAGGATTGGAAGTGTTTCATCTCCACAGATCCGTACCAGGTCAGCTAGGAAATCGGGTTTAAGTTTGGGTTGGGCTACGCCATACACAGCTACCAGAGACCAACGGAAACCATCCAACTTTGATGTTACCCGAAACTTGACCGCAAAGTCCCCCCGAACCACATTAATAACCTCTAGCGTTTTTCACTAACCCCCAGCAATATTCCACTAGATCTTCCTCTAGGAGGTAAACAGTGCCAATCAAAATCAATTCCGCCGGACAAATTTCCAAGGAACTGTGAGGTAAAATTATCTCTTCCTATTTCGAGAAGTGCAATAAAATCTAGTTTTTGCTCTATTGACGTCTCTGCAAGGAACCTTCTTTTAGCCAAGCCAGCTAGATCTCTACAACTTCAAAAGATTCCTTTTATATATCATCATGAAATTTCTTCTTAAGCTTAACCCTAGCACTTCTCCGAACAGCCGAAGTAGGATACACATTCCTTTTCCAGGATCGCTTGGCCTTATCTCCCTCACCCATCGTATCCTTATTAGCTGGATGACTCGAGACAATACCTTCCATCGCTAAAGGTTCTACATTGTCCTCGGTATCCGACCCATCTATTTCACCTTCGGCCTCCGGAGTAGGCATAAGATCATTACATAGGCTTTCAAGGGCTGGTATCCCCAAAATTTTCATATCTTCCACATTCATAGGTCTAACAGCCGCGAGATTACGAATAATTTCAGAAGTCGACTCAGCTTCTAAGTCTAAAAGGTCATTAACAAATTTTGCAACTTCCTTCTCATTCAAACCAAGTGAAACTCCTAAGTTATGGGCCTGATCGATAATTTCATGTTCAGAGAAATGCAAAAGTGAACAACTCTTATTAAAGGGCATACATGTAGTTGCCTTGACATCGCGAAGCTTGGCCGCCCTCATCGCACACCCTAACTACAAGTCGTCCGCGTCTGGTTGCTTCTGGATCCGGTTGCTGACACGCCTGCCTGCCGACACGTCTAAAGGTCAATGCATGTTGGCTTGAGTGTTGTTTGGATTCAAGTTTGTGTGTTCACACATGCATGTGTAGAAGTCAAGAGGCCAGTGTGCAACAGATTGGTTGTACCACCACTAGTAGAAAAGGGGGCAAAGGTCCAGGCCAGGTCAGCCCATTAGTCCTGGTTCAGTCCAGAACCGGGACCCATGGGGGCATTGGACCCGGTTCATGAGCCCCGGGGGCCAGCCGGGCCACGTGGGCCATTGGTCCCGGTTCGGCTGGACCTTTTGGTCCCGGTTGGTGGGACGAACCGGGACCAATGGGCCTCGCTCCTGGCCCACCATCATTGGTCCCGGTTGGTGGCTTGAACCGGGATTAATGCATTAGAAAATAAATAAGTAATTAGAATTTTGTTCAAAACATTAAAAGCAAAAAGAATTATCATAAAAGAAAATAAATAAGTAATTAGAATTTTGTTACAAACTTTAATAGCAAAAAGAATTATCATAAAAGAAAATAAATAAGTAATTAGAATTTTTTCAAAACATTAAAAGCAAAAAGAATTATCATAAAATAAAATAAATAAGTAATTAGAATTTTGTTACAAACTTTAATAGCAAAAAGAATTATCATAAAACAAAATAAATAAGTAATTAGAATTTTGTTCAAAACATTAAAAGCAAAAAGAATTATCATAAAAGAAATTAAATAAGTAATTAGAATTTTGTTACAAACTTTAATAGCAAAAAGAATTATCATAAAATAAAATAAGTAAGTAATTAGAATTTTGTTCAAAACATTAAAAGCAAAAAGAATTATCATAAAAGAAAATAAATAAGTAATTAGAATTTTGTTACAAACTTTAATAGCAAAAAGAATTATCGTAAAAGAAAATAAATAAGTAATTAGAAACAAAAAAAGCAAAAAAACTGGGAAAATTTTAAAAAAAAGTGCCACCTACAGGGCCACCACGGCCTGCATACGACTAGAAACCCATTACTAGGGCCAGGATGCAGGCCCGCAGTAGGCCCAATAGGCCCACAAGCACAAAGAGTGATTTTAGGCCTGTAAGCCTACAGTAGAGAGGAGCTCGAAGTGGTTGGTTCGGCAGGGCTTATAAACCACTCCGAGCCCTTCTCGGCTAGCGAGGTGGGACTAAACATAGCACCGCATCGCGCCAGTTCCAGCACACGACCTTTGGTCCCGGTTGGTGTCATCAACCGGGACTAAAGGGTGCATTCGTCCCGGTTGGTGGCACCCATCGGGACCAATGCCTCTCTTTTGTCCCGGATTGTGGAACCAACCGGGACCAAAGGTCTCTGTTTCCCGCCCTTTGGGCTGCTAAAAAGAGGTCTTTGGTCCCGGTTGGTGGCACCAACCGGGACTAAAGAGGTGCATTAGTCCCGGTTTGTGCCACGAATTGGGACCAAAGTCATTGCTATATAAGTAGCACTTAGGAAAATTTCAGAACCGCCCATCCCCACTTCGATCTCTCCTCCTCCTCTCCCTCGACGGCGGCGAATCCATCCACGACGCCGGCAGGCTGCCCAACCGAGCCAGCCCTCGTCCCGTGCCGCCCCGGCCCGCGCCGCCCCAACGCCGTCCCGCGCCGCCCCGACGCCGTCCCGCGCCGCCCCGGCCCGCGCCGCCCCGACGCCGTCGCTGCCCCGGCCCGGCTCGCGCCGCACCTCACCGTCGACCGTCGCCGCGCCGCCCCGCCCCGCGCCGCACCTCGCCGTCGCCGTCGCCGTCGTCGTCGCTGTGAGCAACTAGTTTTGTTAGATTTTTTAGATTTTGTTAGATTTTTTTTTAGATTTTTTTGTAGTTCATAGATTTTTTTGTTAGATGTGTAATTAATTTGTTCACATTGTGTTAGATTTTTTCTGTTAATAGATTTTTTTGGTGATATTATTGTTGAATATGCATGTTTGTATGTTCATATATATTAATAATTTTTTTGTTCATAGTATTTTCTTTGTCAATTTATTGTGTATATATAGGAAAATTGTGAATGATATAAGTCATTTATGAATATGTTCATATTTAGAATAGAGGAAAAAGAAAAAATAAGAAGAGAAAGTGTTTAATATAATTAGTTAGAAAAAATAATAGAACTATAGTTAAACTAGTTTATTTTTAGTAAGTACTACTTTATTTTATTTATAGTAAGTGCTTCATATATAGTTGAACTAGCTAGTTGATTTAATAAACTACTTTATTTTACTATATATAGAAGTATATAGTTTGTTTTTAGTAAGTACTACTTTATTTATTTATAGTAAGTGCTTAGTAGTTGAACTAGTTGATTTAATTAATAAAACTACTTTATTTGACTATATATAGAAGTAGTTCCCGCATCGACGTCGGCGATGCCTATCACGCATCCTCGTCGTTGTTGACTTGGCGGTGGAGGCCTGCTTGATCAGGGCCATGTTCGGGACTGGGCTCTGCCGGGCTGGTATTGGGAGGTGCTTCCTTCCGGGGGACGTAGGTTGGTGAGGAGGCAGCCCGTTGTTGACCCGATCCTTGTTTGATGGCGGTCGCGTGGGCCAGTGACGGTGCCGAGGCTTCCGGACACCGCGGAGGTGGTACGTCACCGTGTCGGCGAGAAGGACGAGCACGTACGTCACTACATGGTTGCATTGGAGGGCAGGTTCGACAATACCTGGCAGATTCTTCAGGGATCTCACTGGAGCTATGATCCTGTGATGGTTTCTTATCTTTGGGTGTCCACCGCCCGCGACGATACCCGTCGGGCGCTACGGTTCTAGCTGTATTAGTGATGCTATATGTATGATAGTATTCGAGGAGTATTAGTGATAATATTCGATGATGAATGGACACAAGAGATGATGTACTTTTGCTTATAATTGAATGCATGCTAATTTGAATACTACTTTATTTTATGATTTGGTTTTGCTTATTTTATGATTTGGTTTTGCTTATTGAATGCTCATATTGGAAAAGTTCTCCTTCATTCCCGTGTGCTAGACAATTTGATGTAATAATGCACTCGGAAATGAAAGGAGGAGCTACGTACCATCATCGACGGTCAACCCATGATTAATAATAATGATCTAATTTAGGTTTTTTAGTACATATATTTAATTGTACAAGTTTAATATTTGAATTATGAACATAGGCCGGAAATGTCGTACTCGGACGACGAAAACCGCCCGGGGGAGTGCGACTGGTGCCACGACGACCGAGGTATGTGCGACAGGTTCATTGAGCTGGACGAAGATCGTCGCTTCAGCATTAAGCTCGAGGAGACCTTCGATGTTCATACGGTACACAATGACAACAATAGTTTTTTCGTAATTAAGCACGACTTCCACTATTTTAACGTGTATTTTCATCTTTTCCAATTCGACTAGCTTATCTCATGCTATGCAAGACGCTATGTCTTGAAGAGGATGGGTTTTGAAGACCATGAAAGTATGGAAACCAAAAAAATTCTCCTAAGGACCCATCATGGTGTAGATTTTAAAGTAAAGTTGTACAATGTTGAGAGTGTAACCCATTTTGGTTGCAAAAATTGAGAAGCACTTTGCAAGATGTATGGTTTTGATGAGGGTATGCTTGTCACCATGTATCTTGGTGATCCTATAATCGAGCAAGACAATATAGAGATTTGGGTCCTTGTGGATACACCTCCAATTCTTCCCCCATGTGAGCTTAACATAGTTATTAAGTAATTTATATTGTTTATTTCAAAATAGTTGACAGCTTATTTCCATTGACAGCTTATTTTCATTCTTCAAAGAATGTGCGGAAGATGGTAGACAAAACCCACTACACCGATGGCTCCGAATTAACTTATAAGGAGAAAAATCATCTGATCGCATTTTGTACTGATCTTGAGAATTACAATGTCTACAATCGAACTCCTCAACATTATGGTCAATACATGCCACTAGTGCATGTGTTGAACTACGATAACTACCATGGAGATACCCTGGTAAGATTTTTTACTATTACAACATTCGTGCATCTTTTTGCATACTTCTAAAACTAGTACATCATTGCTAACTACGAAGTTATTACTATGTTTTTCAACAGATAATCCCGAATGATTGTGTGCCTCATCTGATGTATACGTACGGTAGCCTTCATGTTTTGAACATACAACTAGGTCGTCCTACGAATCTCAATTGTCCATACCGGGTTTCTAAAAGAAGTGGAGACATGACAATCAAAGAATGGAAAAAAGTATGGACAGTCGTAAGGAGCTTCTTGGAAGCAAAAGGAAGCGGAGCGCAAGAATTGGAGACAGGATGATCTCCATTCTTCATAATGGAGAGTCGAGGTCTATATTGTTTTATGCTATTTTACCTTAAGGGTGTTTAGGTCCTACCTGATACTGATGATCATGTGCTAAGAACAATTATGTAGGGTTGGGTTCGATGACTATGAGGATGATGATCGTATGACTTATTATTAATAACGAGTAGAAGTTGTATGATGATGCATGATTAGTAGGACTTGTTATTATATATGATGATGTATGATGCGAGCATGCATGAGTTATTATATATCAGCGGGTGAAATGAACATAGCAGTAGCGTTGGTAAACCAAGGACGAAGATATAAGAGAGGACATTTCTCTCTATTAGCTAGCTAATAACAACCTAAAAATAACCCCCAAAACCCCTAAACCAGCCACTTTTTTTTTAAAAAAGAAAAACCTCAGCTCCAGCCAGCTGCTGACGCGTGGAAGCTTTTTGGTCCCGGTTTATGTCACCAACCGGGACCAAAGGCCCCCCTGCCTGGGCTGCCCGCAGCGGCCACGTGGATGCCCATCTGTCACGGTTCATGTAAGAACCGGGACTAAAGGGGTGAGGTATTAGTAATGACCTATTAGTCCCGGTTCAAGAACCGGAACTAAATGCACTTAGGAACCGGACAAATGCCCTGTTTTCTACTAGTGCACAACGCAATGTTCGGTAGCCAAGGTTCCCCCATGATCCCTAATTTGTGCACATGTATGCTTTTTTTGTTATTATGTTGTTAACCTCTCAGATTTTAGGAAAAAAATAGATGCATTAGTGTAACTTCAGTAGTTTGAGTCATTTGGCCCCTCTAATCTTTGATTCCTGCCTTCGCCACCGGCTATGTTGCGAGGTGAAGCATGTTGAAACAACCAACATTGAAGAAGCAGAGAGTTTGTTTGGACTTCTGATTCATTTAACTCAAAATAAACATCAGGGATTTGGATGTATTTTTAGTTATGTAAGGAGGTTTTTATAAGGATATACTATGACATACCTGGTTTACAACTTTTGACCTTTTTGCAACAAGAAAAAAAAACGTCTACACACTTGACATGGTGAGAAACATGAACATTTGAGAAAATGTGCTGTGTTCGTTGAGGGAAGGTAGTACAAAATAATCATCAGTATTTACAATATCAAACCAATACCATTACACCGTTGTGTGTAGCCTGTATCAATTGTTAGAGGAGTTTAATGGTGCACGTCTAAAGGTCAATGCCCTAGGGCCTTGAGTGTTGCTTGGAGTCAAGTCTTTGTGTTCACACCTGCATGTGTAGAAGTCAAGAGGCCAACGTGCAGTCGATTGGTTTGTACCACGATGCAATGTTGAGTAGCCAAGGCAGCCCCATGATCCCAAATTTGTGCACATATATGCTTATTTTATTATTATGCTGTTAACCTCTCGGATTTTAGGAAAAAAAATACATGCATTAGTGTAAATTCAGAAGTTTGAGTCATTTGGCCCCTCTAATCTTTTATTCTTGGCTTCGCCACCGGTGATGTTGCGAGGTGAAGCGTGTTGAAACAACAACAGTGAGGAAGCAGAGTGTTTGTTTAGATTTCTGATGCATTTAATTCAAAATAAATCTCAGATGTTTGGATGTATTTTCTATTTATGTAAGTAGGTTTTTATAAGAATACTATGTATTCCCACTATAAAGAAATGTAAAAGCATTTAGATCACTAAAATACTTAGTTTACAACATTTGACCTTTTCGCAACAAGGAAAAACCCGTCTACACACTAGTGCACATTACCCAAGTCAAGAAGTTAATCTTTTATGATTTATTTTTTCGAGAAAACTTTCAATCTATTCATCAACTGTTAAGGTAGTACAAAGAATATACATTCATGTCTATAGACCACCTAGCGACGACTACAAGTACTGAAGCAAGCCGAAGGCGCGTCGCCGTCATCGCCTCTCCCTCGTCCAAGTCGGACAAACATTGTTTTAGTAGACAGCTGTCGTCGTGCTAAGACCCCATAGGACCAGTGCATCAGGACATCAGCCGTCGTCGATAGAAAGAAGCGTAGATCGAAAGGATCCATCCTACAGACACACATATGTAAACGAACAAAGAACGGATCCAGTAAAATCCACCGACCGGATCGGCTACAATGCATCTAGTCTCTCCAGTTTTTGCGGCTTGCTTTCATTTTTAAGCCATGCCCTTTGACCCCTTGCCCACCTTGCACTTCGAATGTGCACCCACGACCACGAACCACTGGCTGGCTTCGTGTTCCCTGGCCATGCACATGGCCACACATGGTAATATTTGGTCCGACAGGGTCGGACAAGTGTTGCCCGTCCTCAGATTCTGTTCTCGCCTCTGCTGTTGTAGTAGTACATGATGTACATCTACGGAACTTGTTCCCAGAGAAAACAGAACTAGCGACAACTTGTCGAGTCCATACCATGAGTCACGTGACGTCACCTCACATCGATCGAGGTGGCAAACCCATCCCCTGTCGATAAGATAATGAACCGATTCCGGTGGTTGGTGGCTCGGCGCGCGCGGCCACGTCTTCCCTGCCGCAAACTCACCATGGCGAGACGCCACGCCGCGCGCCGACCCCACGTGACTGCCACATTTCGCCGCCGGGCCGCGCACATATTCTCCGGCTACATCCGGGCCGCAGCAACCCGACCAGATCGGATCAGCGCATGCCGTGCTTACCTACCCTGTGAGGCCAGCCACGACCCTGTCGTCTGCCGAAGTTGCTTTCGACGGCTTGTTTCTTCCCCCGGACGACGCATCGGAGGACGCACGAGCAAGAGCAAGCTGAGATGGATCCATCGAGGACCCGGCGCTTTGGTAGAGCTGATTCGACGGGCATCGTCTAGTCCGCCAAGGAGCCAGCGCCATTTTCTGGTACGGCATGATTAGCTTTCATCCATTATCACCCTTCAGTCACACGTCGCTCTCACGCGCACCATGTGGATCTCAGTTACCCCAGCCAACAAGCAAAGCTTGGCCTGGCCTTGTGGCTTGTGGGCGGTGTGAGCCGGCCGGCGCGGTAAATATCGGCGGTGCCGTACGTACTGCATGTATCGGCAGCGGCGCGAGGCAGATGGGCGCGACTCCGTAGGCAGGACCAGACATACAATGCTGATATCGGTAGTGACAGGTGACAGCGACATGGCGTACTTCGCCGTTTGCCTTTAAATAAGCCTTGGTCGAAGCGGGGCTAGACCAGAACCAGACTCCAGAGCCCTCATAGAAACGGAGAGGCGTCGCCTTTCTAGCTAAGCTTAGCTACCTCGAGGAAATGGCCGCGGCGGCGGCAATGGTCATGCTGGCGGCTCTGGCGCTCCTCGCGCCGTCGGCGCGGGGGCTCGACCGCGCCGAGTTCCCGCCCGGGTTCCTCTTCGGCGCCGCCACGTCTTCTTACCAGGTTAGCGAGTGGTGGAGCTTGGCCGGCTTCACCCTCGTCGTACTTCTTCTCTCTACCATTCGTTCCCAAGGCCCAGTTGAAAGAGAGCAGCTAATTTAATTACCACAACGCATGAACTATGATCTCTGGTTCCAGATCGAGGGCGCGTACCTGGAGGACGGCAAGGGCCTCAGCAACTGGGATGTCTTCACCCACACGCAGTGTAAAGCGACCATTCCCAAAACCCAATGGTTTTCTTCTTGGTTGTCTTTCTGTGATCCATGTTGCCTTTGTATGATCCATGATGCTTAGCTTATGATAAGGTTGAAGTTAAAGACTTGTTAGCTTCCTGCTCCGCTGAGACATAGAGATAGTGATAGTTCATGAGGCCGTACATAGCAATTCGGCGGTTAATTTACCATGTATGTTAGTACTAATCATGCGGCTTGATTAATTTACTGCTGGCAAATTATCAGCAAGACGGAGACATAAGCCAGCCATGTCCTAGTACTGCTAGACTCCAAAAGTGTTAACCTTGAATGATTCAGGTTTGAGTAGTGAGATCCCTAGGCCGGACATCGGAAAGATACGGAGGCCAGCACCCATTTCACTGTCACCGATGCAGGTGTGGCAAACACAACGCCTTTTCCTCGAGTTTATATTACTTAGAAAGAAACGGCGTCGCCCTGGAGTATTTCCTTTATCTTCCAAGTGGGATTTGAATATTTTACTTATCCAGTAGGCGTGGATTCTTATGAGACAGCGATGCCACACCTGCAGCAACACTGTGCGGATAATAATGCGAGTTTTTTTTTAAAAAAAAGGAGGATTCTACGTCAAGCGATGCACACAACCAAAAAAATAATACGAGTGGCCACAAATTTTTTGCGCTTTTATCCGTGTTCTATATGGCAATTGCTGTCGTGCCGATCAACTAACACCACAACAATTGTCCTGCATATGTATATTCTGAAAGAAGATCAGCTAGCGCATGTGATCCTCTATTTTAAAAGCTTCTTTGCTCTCAAAATGTTTTTGTTTGCTACAGCTAGGGAAATCAATGATGGACGGAACGGCGACGTGGCGGACGACCACTACCACCGTTACATGGTATAGAGTTGATTAGCCCAACATACAATCACAAGTAGTACTTGTCATGTGACTATGGGAGGCGTGATTACGCATCCCTTAATTTACTGTGCTTGCCCATGTAACCCTTGACTCTACCTTGTTGTTGAGCAGGAAGACGTGGAGATCATGCATGATCTGGGTGTCAACTCCTACAGGTTCTCGATCTCATGGGCGAGAGTCCTACCAAGTATGCATGCATGCCAACACGAATCAATACACAAAATTAGCATTAACAAATTTTTGTTTATAGCTAAATTAACTGTCGTTGAATCATGGTCCTCGTAGGAGGCCGGCTTGGAGGCGTTAACACGGCTGCAATAGCTTTCTACGACCGCCTGATCGCCGCGCTCCTTCAGAAAGGTACGTAGTCTCACACGCCACGCCACACATCTGATCGAACAGGCAGATTCAACTCTAGCTAATCTTCAACGAAGAGCAATCCTAAAACGCACGCGGTAATTAAATGCAAAAAATGTCAAGCAGGGATAGAGCCGTTCGTGACGCTGCATCACTTCGATCTGCCGCACGAGCTGGAGACCCGGCACGGCGGTTGGCTGGGCGCCGGAATCAGGTACGTGCATGCATGCGACTCCTACTGGTTGCGCATGCTCTGAGTAGGAGTATTAGCCACGTTCCCGGTCTTTCCGTGGTCTTTCCGTCTACTGCGTTCTGGCGCACATGCATGCTCTAATTAACTTTTCTTCCTTCACAGGGAGGAGTTTGATTACTACGCGGACGTGTGCTTCAAGGCGTTCGGCGATCGGGTCAAGTTCTGGACCACGCTCAACGAGCCCAACCTCTTCACCAAGTTCGCCTACATGCTGGGCATGTACCCGCCCAAGCACTGCTCCCCGCCGTACGGGAACTGCAACAGCGGCAACTCTCACCGGGAGCCCTACCTCGCCGCCCATAACATGATCCTGTCCCACGCCGCCGCCGTCGACAACTACAAGAGGAACTACCAGGTGAACCCAACAGACTCTGCTTTGTCGCTAACGTACGCTGAGAAGCTTCCTTCCTTGGAACTTTTTTTTTTAAAAGAGGGACATCCCTCGGCCTTTGCATCGAGTGATGCACACAGCCGTTTGTTTATCATATCAAAGTTCATCATCCGACCATAACAAAGTTCAACAATAAATTGTCGCACATGACTGCCCAAAGGGTAAATTAAAAAGTAAAAAATCCTAGGAAAATGAGCCTCATGCATCACAAATCCTTCTAGCAGGCCGCCAACCAAATCGGTTGAACAAATCCCGAGAGACCATCTCCCATCGGTTGCACCTAAAGACCGTGGGCGCCCGATCCTCCTCCTTATGAAGTAATGACCACATATGGATCCAGCTGGTAGCCTCGGAGATAACCTGGAAAAATTCGGAACTTTCGTTCTGTTAAAAATACAATCATTACGAGTGCTCCAAATGGCCCAAAGTAAAGCACAAATTCCCACACGGATCTGAGACTTAAACTTGGGGTGCACCCCCACTAACCAGTTTCCAAACATATTCGTACTACTCTTAGGTGGAGGTAGGTTGAAAGCTATATGGACCGTTCTCCATAGTAGCTTGGCAAGTGGGAATTGAAGGAATAGATGCTGAGTCGACTCCTTATTGCCACAAAAGCAACACTTAGTGCATCCTTGACAATCTTTTTTTTCTTCAGTTTATCTTTTGTCGGGATGACCTTGTGATCCAAATACCACATGAAGATTTTCTATTTCAGTGGGACTTTCATTTTTCATATATACTTGTGGTGAAAAGGTTGTCCATCATTGATGAGGTCTGTATACATGGGTTTGACTGTGAAGGCACCAGAAGTAGTCAACTTCCAACGGAATATGTCTGATTCATGTGAAAGGTTAACCATCATCAACCTTTCAACAAGGTTTAACCAGTCTATCAATTTGTTCCCAATTAGTTATCTTCTAAGGGCAACATTAAACGATATGTGGCCCATCACAGAGGCAACGGAGACATCTTTCCACTGCACAATATGATAGAGACGAGGGTATTGCATGGCTAGTGGCATGTCCCTTAGCCATGTATCTTCCCAGAACCTACTAGTTAGACTATTTCCTACAATGAACGTCCCTTTGCGAAAAAAATCATTTTTAACTTCCATGAGTCCTTTCCAGAAAGGTGAGACTGTTGGTTTTGCCTGAACCTCAGACAAGGTTTTTGAATGAAGGTACTTATTCCTTAGTAATTCTTGCCAAACCCCGTCCTCGGTAAGTATCTTTTAAAGCCATTTGCTCAACAAATACTTATTTTTAATTTGAAGGTCTTCCACCCCTAGACATCCTTGTCTTTAGGGCGACAGATCACATCCCACCTTGTCAGGTGGTATTTACGCTTATGTTTCTTGGAACTGGGAGATCATTTCTCAAGACAAGAGACGCCTTTGTCTTAGTCGTTCTGATGCGTGTGTACATGTTAGGCAACACAAGGAGGGTCGATCGGGATTGTGATCGCCATGAAATGGTATGAGCCCCTTACCAACTCCACGGAGGATATCCTGGCTGCAAGACGGGCGTTGTCCTTTGAGGTGGACTGGTATGTCCTTTCTTCTTTCACCTTCTATGCAACATGAAGTATGACATTTTTTTATATTCACGTTAGCTTTACAACAACAACAAAAACTGATAGTACTATGACATTTTTTATGTTTCCTTTTCTTCTTCAGGTTTCTGGATCCAATATTCTTTGGTGACTATCCCAGAGAAATGCGTGAGATGCTCTCATCAAACTTACCAACGTTTACCTCCGAGGAGAAGAGGTTACTGCAAAGCAAGGCGGATTTTATCGGTGTAAACCATTACACGGCGATCTACGCCAAGGATTGCATCTCTTCTCCATGCGACATTAAGACCTACGAGGGAAATGCACTGGTCCAAGCTGTAGGCGAAAGGGACGGCGTGGCAATTGGAGGACCAGTAAGAACTGTTCCATCTGTCACCAGCCTATACATTCTCTTCTTCTCTCTGTGACATGTCTGTGTATATGGTGATCAACCTTGCAGACTGCTTTCCATGGTTACTACGATGTTCCGGAAGGTATGGAGCTGATCGTCAAGTATGTCAATCAGAGATACGAGAGCACGCCTGTCTACATTACTGAAAATGGTGAGTGGCAAGGGGGGCTTCTGGAATTCACAGTGCATTCAGGAAACTCCCTGGAGATTGAGAAGTTTCTAGTGCCTCCTAATTTGCTTCCATGTATTTTCAATGATCATGTGTCCTCGTACGCTTTATCTCAGGCTACTCGCAGTTTAGCGATAACAGTATGGAGGAGTTGATGAATGACGTTGGAAGAGTGAACTACCTGCGAGGTTATCTCACATGTATCTCTTCAGCGGTCAGGTAACGTGCCACCATTTGTGATCATCCTGCACATTACACTATTTACCAATGGAATCTTTAATAAACCACAAGCCTTCCTCAAAATAGTATACATTATTGCTAAATATTACCATGATAAACTCATATTGAAGCAAGCCCGTTGAAACAGTATGCCCCGAAAGAATGTTAATTCTTTTCAATTGTTACGTGCACCAGTAAAAAAGAAAATTGAAGAAATAAGAATCAGTTCCTGATACTCTGCATTCTAAATGTGTTAACTCTTTTTCTGACACAACATATACCGGACCTGTGGCATGCTTACAGGAAAGGAGCAAACGTGCGTGGCTACTTCGTGTGGAGCCTCATGGACAACTTCGAGTGGGGTTTCGGTTTCACCGTGAGGTTCGGGATTTATCACGTGGATTTTGAAACGCAAGAGAGGACTCCAAAGATGTCAGGGAAGTGGTACCGAGACTTCCTCACGGGCTCTAGGCCGATCGACCAAGCGCAGACGCTGAGAGCAGATTCATGATACTTGCAACCATTATATTGTCAGATCCAGTTACCCCTGAAATGAAACTGGCGGATCCAGTGAATATAGATACTGCTAGTTTGCTACACATCGTTCCAACACTTCCCTAATAGCGTCTTTGCCTAGTATAGAAATGTAAATTTTGAGTGCTGTAAAGGTATATACTACATACTCTGGAGGTTGTCATCACTTTGGAGTAATGGAGGGGCTAGGGGTGCATTGGAGCAATGCCTGTTCCATGTGGTGGACCGGGTTTGTGGATTCCATCTCATGCGTGATCTGTCTTCAAATCATGTACGGGTGTACGCACTATTGACGGCTATAGCATTGCCCAATCAGATAGAGAGTAATTGTTTTCGTCCTGTTTAGTGGAAAATCATCCGGTTTGCAATGCTATTCATCTGGTTTCTTTAAATTTGTTTTGAAATGTATACGGCATGGTTGGATGACCGGCTCTCGTGTGAGTGTCCGTGGACTAGTCCTCACTGGTCCATGAATGGATATGGTGTCCGGATCGAGGGTCAGCATTGGAGAAGCCGTAAAGGCTAACTCTTGGAGGGTTGTTTACAAGTTAAGAGCATCTCTAGCAAATCCTTTAAAAGTTGGTACTACAAAAGCCATTTGAGGTATTACCACGAAATACTTTTACGGTATCACGCAAGCTCGGGTATAAAATCTGCAAAATTCAAAAAAAAACTTCACGCTAGAAATTGTCCATCAGCACCACAGTGCATACATACGAAATACATACTTCACGCTAGAAGTTTAACCCTAGTTAGATGGTGTCCTCACTTGTCGACGCCTAGGTAGTACTCTGTGGTCGTCTTGCGGAGCGCGTGGGCGAGGTCTTGCTCCTCCTTGGCGGCGGCGAGGCGGTTGGCGGCACCTTATTCTCCGGCCGCCACTGTGTGCTCCGCCCGCTGCTCCGGAAGAGCCGGCCGCAATCCGGTGTCTGCTTGACCGCCATGGCTCAACGACGCGGCTGGTGTTGTCGGCCGCTGCATTGTGTCGTGCCCGCTTGCTTGGAGGCAACCCGACGTGGCCGCCACGGCTTCCAGCGGCACCAACGTGTTGGAAATATTCCCAGGAGGCAATAATAAATTGGTTATTATCATATTTCTTTGTTCATGATAAATGTTTATTATTAATGCTAGAATTGTATTATTCGGAAACTTAAATACATGTGTGAATATATAGACAACACCATGTCCCTGGTGAGCCTCTACTAGACTAGCTCGTTGATTAAAGATGGTTAAGGTTTCCTAACCATAGACATGAGTTGTCATTTGATAACATGATTACATCGTTAGGAGAATGATGTGATGGACAAGACCCAACCATAAGCTTAGCATCAGATCGTTTAGTTTATTTGCTATAGCTTTCTTTATGTCAAGTATCTATTCCTTAAACCATGAGATCATGTAACTCCCTGACACCGAAGGAATACTTAGTGTGTATCCAAACGTCACTTCGTAACTAGGTAATCATAAAGGTGCTTTACAAGTATCTCCGAAGGTATTTGTTGGGTTGGCATGGACCAAGACTGGGATTTGTCACTCCGTATGACAGAGAGATATCTCTGGGCCCTCTCGGTGATACAACACCTTAAAGAGATTGCAAGCAATGTGACTAATGAGTTAGTCACGGGATCTTGTATTATAGAACAAGTAAAGAGACTTGTCGGTAACGAGATTGAACTAGGTATGGAGATACCGACGATCGAATCTCGGGCAAGTAACATATCACTGAACAAAGTGAATTGCATACGGGATTAATCGAATCCTTGACATCGTGGTTCAGCCGATAAAAGATCTCCGTGGAATATGTAGGAATCAATATGGGCATCTATGTCCCGCTATTGGTTATTAACCGGAGAGGTGTCTTGGTCATGACTACATGATTCCCGAACCCACAGGGTCGCACGCTTAACGTTCGTTGACGCTAGAGTAGTATTGGGATATTTGATGATTGGTAAACGAATATTGTTTGGAGTCCCGGATGAGATCCTGGACATCACGAAGAGTCTCAAAATGGTCGAGAGGTAAAGATTTGTATATGGAAAGTCAAATTTTGGGTCCAGAAAAGGTGTAGTTTTTTCGGTATTGTACCGTGAAGCTTCTAGAAGGTTTCGGAGGATTCCGAAGGGGTTCGGAAGTCCACAAATGGGTCTACCACGACCCAAGGGCTGGCATGGGCTGAGGGGAGGCGCCCTGACCTTATTGGGCTAGGCGGACCAAGTCCTCAAAAGCCCATCTGGCTATGGAAGGGGAAAAAGGGGGATTCCTAGTAGGAATAGGATTGGGCTTGAGAGTTCAAGTCCTCTCCTCCTTGGTTGCGTCCTAGGGCTTGGAGAGGTTGTTCCCCATGCCCCTCCACCTATATATAGAGGGGAGGGGGTGTCCCAAGAGGACACACCAATCCCTTGGCACCTCTCTCTCTCCCCCGTACTCCGTAGTTCCTCCGTCCTCGTTCCAGTAGCGCTTGGCGAAGCCCTGTTGAACTAGCTCCACCACTAGCATCACCACCATGCCGTCGTGCTGGTTGTGATCCCATCTACTTATCCGCCTTCTATTGCTGGATCAAGGAGGAGGAGACGTCATCGAGCCGCACGTGTGCTAAACTCGGAGGTGTCGTCCGTTCGACACTAGATCGGTTGGATCGTGATCGGATCGTGAAGAGTACAACTACATCAACTGTGTTATATATGCTTTTGCTTTCGGTCTACAAGGGTACGTTGACACACTCTCCCCTCTCGTTGTTATGCTTCTCCTAGATAGATCTTAGGTGTTCGTAGGAGTTTTTTTGATTTTCATGCTTCGTTCCCCATCACTACTAGGGAAAACCTTATACACAGAAACTTACCAGTAGCGCGGGCCAAAAAGAAGCGCTACTACAATTTAACACTAGCGCATGTAATCCAAACGCGCTACGGCTAAGTCCGTAGCAGTAGCGCGTCTAACGGTAGAAGTGCTACTACTACAATTCCCCTTACTGTTCACGCCAGGCTACCAATAGTAGTAGCGTGCCTAAGGAAAGCGCGTTGCTACTAAGATTGTTGTAGCAGCGTGTTTTACGTAGAAAGCTACTACTAAGGAAATGAAAATAAAATGAAAACATATAGAAAAGTAAATGAAAATGAAAGAAATAGAAAAAGGGGAAGGGAAATAAGAAAATGTGAAGAAAAATAAAGGAGAAATGTGTAGCAGCAGCGGGCTTTCTGGGCAGGCGCTATAGCTAAGTTAGCAGTAGCGCTTGTTTCTATCCGGCGCTATAGCTAATGTAGCAGTAGTGCTTTCCCTGGAACGTGCTACTGCTACTTTTGACTTAACCACGTGTGGTTCTTCTTCCCCACGGCCACTTCCCCCAAATCCAATGCGCGCGTCTGCTGTCGCCATCGTCATCGCCCGGCCGCCGCGTGCTCTCCCGTCGCCCTCCGCACGCCATCGATGCTGCCCCCAACCCCGACCTCGACGCCGCCCCCGACCCCGACCTCGCCTCCGCCCCGACCCCGACCTTGACGCCCCCTACATCGCCGCCCCGACCCCGACCCCGTCTCCGACCTCGATGCCGCGTGCCCCTCTCCCTCGGCCGATCCCTAACTCCGCCGGCGCCCGAGGTGAGCACGCCCTCCTCCTCGTCCTCCCCTACCTCTGCCTAGCTAGGGTTCCTAGGGTTAAATTTTAGAGTTTGTCTAATTAGTTAGGGTTCATAAAATTAGATGCTAATTAGGGCAGTAGTTGTTAAATAGAATTAGTTTTAGAGTTCATCAAATTAGTTAGTGTTAAATTTTAGAGTTCATCAAATTAATTAGGGTTAAATTTTAGAGTTCATCAGATTAGTTAGGGTTCATCAAATTTTTAGAGTTCATCAAATTAGTTAGAGTTAAATTTTAGAGTTCATCTAACTAGTTTTTTTACTGTTTTTTAGTAAGTGTTTAAATAGAATTAGTAAGAAAATTAATAGAACTGGTTGAACTGGTTTATTTTTAGTAAGAACTAGTTGAATTAATAGAACTAGTTTATTTTTAGTAAGAAAATTAATAGAACTAGTTGAACTAGTTTATTTTTAGTAAGAACTAGTTTATTTTTATTTATAGTAAGTTCTTAATTGAACTAGTTGAATTAATACAACCATTTTATTTTTAGTACAAAAATTAATAGAACTAGTTTACTTTTTTAGTTAAAGCAATTAGTCCCACATCGACGTCGATGATGTCTATCCCGCATCCTCGTCGTTGACTCGGCGGAGGAGGCCTGCTTGATCAGAGGGGTCGTGTCCGGGACTGGGCTCCACCGGGCTGGTACTGGGATGTGCTACCTTCCGAGAGGCGCAGCTTGGTGAGGAGCCAACCCGTCGTTGACCCAAACCTTCTTTGGTGGCGGTCGCGTGGGGCAGTGACGGTGCGGAGGCTTGAGGACCCCGTGAAGGTGGTACCTCACCGTGTCAGCAAGGAGGACGAGTACGTCCGTCGCTACATGGTTGCGTTGGAGGGCAGGTTCTCCAATACCTGGCAGGTTCTTTAGGGGTCTCACTAGAGCTATGATCCTGTGATGGTTCCTTCTCTTTGGGTGTCCACCGTCCGGGACAATACCCGTCATTCGCTAGGGTTTTAGCTGTAGTAGTGAGGTTATATGTATGAGACTATTCGAGATGTATTAGTGGTAATATTCGACGATGTACAGATGCAAGAGATGATTTAGTATTGCTTATCGAATGCATGCTAATTTGAATACTAATTTATTTTATGATTTAGTTTTGCTTATTGAATGCTCAAATTCGAGAACTACTCCTATTTTTGAATGCTCAAATTGGAGAGCACTATTTTGAATACTATTTTGTTTTTGCAGCCAAATCTCCATGTCGTCGCCGCCGTAATCCCCCTCATAGGCCCCCTCCGACCTCAAGGTGAGACTAGCCAAATCTCCATGTCAATACGAGTCCTATAAGATATTGTGAAATGTTTTTGTTCATATTTTCAACCATTGAAATGCAGTGACCATCAAGTTGAATGTAAATAGGATATGTGCTTGCCCAAGTGGCCATGTTTGCAGGTAACACCTCCAAGTGGACTATGTTTTGCCGGAGTGTTAATTAATTTCCGTTCCGGGAAATTTCAGGCGCTCGATATGTCCTTTTTTAGCAAAGGTCATGCCGGATTTTTCCGTGAATTTTGGCATGACTTGTGCTAAATATGTAGGAAATATCGAGTGGCCTGGATTTTCCAGAAAGATAATTAAACGACATTTCGGGTTGACTTTAAATCTATCGAGGCTCCATACATGACAATCAAAAAATGAGTGAGGGAGAAAGTCTGCACCATATATGAGAGAGGAAGAAACCCGACTGTTGTCGTGGGGGTCGTTTCTCCTTCTTCTCCTTGTGCTAGACCTTTGTTAGGCACTAGGGGAAGGAGGAGTAACGACCATCACCGACGGTCGAAAAATCAGTGAGGGGGTGTGTCCACCATATATGAGAGAAGAAGAATGCCGACTGTTGTCGTGGGGGTCGCTTCTCCTTTGTTTTCGCATGCTAGACATTTTGGTTTAATGCACTCGGGGACGAAGGCAGGAGCGACCATCACCGGTGGTCGAATATATACACCACGCGAGCTGAGATTTTTCCAAAAAAAAAGACTCGACGGACCGATAGTCAACCCATGCTGAATAATAATGATCTAATTTAGTTTTTACAGTACATATATTGAATTTTAGAAGTTTAATCTTTGAATTATGAACATAGGAAATGTCGTCGGACGAAAGTCTCGCGGAGTGCTCCTGGTGGAGCGACAACCGGGGTTTCTGCGACAGGCCTCACTTGGTAGAAGGTCGGCGCTTCAGCATTAAGATCCATTAGTCCTTCGATGTTGAAACGATACGCTACGACGCAAAGTGTTTTTTCGTAATTAAGCTCGACTTCTACTACTTCAACGTGTAATTTTCGTCTTTTACAATTCACCTAGCTTATCCCATGCCATGCAAGACGCTATGTCTTGGAAAGGATGGATTTTGAAGATCATGAGAGTATGGAAACAAAGAAAATTCATCTAAGGACCCATCATGGTATGGATTTTGAGGTAAATCTATACAATTCTGAGAGTGTATCCCATTTTGGTTGCCCGGATTGGGAAGCACTTTGCAAGATATATCATTTTCAAGAGGGTATGCTTGTCACCATGGATCTTGGTGATCCTGACATCGAGGAAGACAATTTGGACATTTGGGGTCCTTGTTGATACACTTCCAATTCTACCGCTATGTGAGTTTGTCAGACATAGTTATTAAGTAATTTATATTGTTTATTTCACAATAGTTGACAGCTTATTTCCATTGACAGCTTATTTTCATTCTTCAAAGAATGTGCGTAAGATGGTAGACAAAACCTACTACATCGATGGCTCTGAGTTAACTTATCATGAGAAAAATCATCTCGTCACATTTTGTACTGATCTTGAGAATTACAATATCTATTATCAAACTCTCCACATTATGGTCAATATGTGCCACTAGTGCACTAGTTGAACTATGCTAACATCCATGGAGATGTCATGGTAAGATTTTTTAGTATTACGACATTTGTGCGTATTTTTCATAAATTCTTCTAAATTTGAACTACATTGCTAACTACGAAGTTATTATTATGTTTTTCAACAGATAATCCCGCAGGAGTGTGTGCCTCATCCAATGTTTCAGAAAGGTCGCCTTGATGCTTTGAATATCCGACTAGGTCATCCTATGAATCACTCCTGTTCATATCGGATTTCTAAAACCAATGAAGACATGACAATCAAAGATTGGAAAAAAATGTATGGTCACTTGTAGGGAACTACTTGGAAGCAACATTAGGTGAAGGGCAAGAATTGGAGATAGGATAATCTCCATTCTCCATAATAGAGAGTCATGGCCTATCTTGTTTTATGCTATTTTACCTAAGAGAACCTAGTAGGTCCTATGAGAGAGAAGTAGGTCCTAGGTACAACGTGTTATTATGTGGTACAACGTGTTAGAGTTGATGAAGATGAGGAGTTGTGATTATGACTACTGACCAACTTGCTATATGGTGTCTCATTGATGAAAATGATGATCATGAGGAGGTGTTATATGAAAATGATGTATTATGATGATAAGTTGTTAATGATATGATGATGATGATGATGATGATTTATTATGTCATTGGGTGAAAGAACCGTGGTTTCGTTTCAAGTGGATGGATCCAAAGTGACAATTGGTCACTTTGGATCCATGCACTTGAAACTAATCCACGGTTCTTTCACCCAATGATGTTGTAATGGCATATGAATACGAAATAAAACAAAAAAGAAATACCCAACAAGAGTAGTAGCACGGGTAGGGAGGCGTGCTACTAGTAACTACTAGTAGCGTTGTGCACCAAAAGCGCTACTGCTAAGAACGTATAGCAGTAGAGAGGGTGTAGGATCGAAAGTATGTGGGTGATTAGACTACTTGACCAAATAAAAATCTAGCTTTTTCCCAATTTTAAGTCTTGGCAGATGTTAGCTACTTTACACAAGTCAAGCAATCAACCTACACGTGCAATTCTAAGAGTATAGCAGCGGAATGTAAATCATTGCATATGAAGGTAAAGGGAGGAGTTTGGAGGGAGCAAACGCGATGTTGACACAGAGATTTTTGGCATGGTTCCGATAGGTGGTGCTATCATACATCCATGTTGATGGAGACTTCAACCCACGAAGGGTAACGGCTGCGCGAGTCCACAGAGGGCTCCACCCACGAAGGGTCCATGAAGAAGCAACCTTGTCTACCCCACCATGGCCATCGCCCACGAAGGACTTGCCTCACTAGGGTAGATCTTCACGAAATAGGCGATCTTCTTGCCCATACAAACTCCTTGGTTCAGCTCCACAATCTTGACGGAGGCTCCCAAGTGGCACCTAACCAATCTAGGAGACACCACTCTCCAAAAGGTAATAGATGGTGTGTTGATGATGAACTCCTTGCTCTTGTGCTTCAAATGATAGTCTCCCCAACACTCAACTCTCTCTCACAGGATTGGATTTGGTGGAAAGATGATTTGAGTGGAAAGCAACTTGGGGAAGGCTAGAGATCAAGATTCATATGGCAGGATTGGAATATCTTGGCCTCAACACACGAGTAGGAGGTTCTCTCTCAGAAAATGAATGCTGGAAGTGTAGGCATGTTGTGATGGATTTCTCCATCAATGAAGAAAGGGTGGAGGGGTATATATAGCCTCCACACAAAATCTAACCGTTACACACAATTTACCAAACTTGGTGGGACCGAATCAAAAAACTCGGTCAGACCGGTTTAGTTCATAATGTGACCGTTAGGCATTTCGGTGGGGCCGACATGTCAACTCGGTGGGACCGATTTCGTTAGGGTTAGGGCATAACGTAATCTCGGTGAGACCGATTACACAAACTCGGTGAGACCGACTTTGGTAATAAGCTAACCAGAGAGTTTGTCAGGCAAACTCGGTGGGATTGATTTGCTTATCTTGGTGAGACCGAAACGTTACGAAGGGGAAACAGAGAGTTTGCATTGCAAACTCGGTGGGACCGATCGCTCATCTCGATTACACCGACACGTTACGAAGGGAAACAGAGCGTTTGCAATCCCATCTCGGTGAGACCAAGATCCCTATCAGCGAGGCCGAAGTGACTAGGGTTTCTGGCAGTGGCTATGTCAAATGAACTCGGTGGCGCTTGAAGGATCAAATCAGTGTGGCCGAGTTTGACTTTTGGTTTGGGAATTATGTGGATATGAGAAAGTGGTTGAGAGTTTTTGTAGCATATCACTAAGCAATTTGAGCAAGCAAGCCATTAAGCAACACGTCATCCCCTTTTAATAGTATTGGCTTTTCCTATGGACTCAATGTGATCTTGGATCACTAAAAGTAAAATGTAGAGTCTTGAGCATTAGAGCTTGAGCCAATCATTTGTCCTTAGCATTTTGAGGGGTCCACATTCCTAATCCATGCCATGCAAATCATTGAACTTTCGTGAAATATTCATCTTTAAATAGCATTAGTTCAATGAGCTATATGTTGTTAATCATTACCAAAACCACCCAGGAATAGTTGCACTTTCAATCTCCCCCTTTTTGGTAATTGATGACAACATATAGATCAAAGCTTCGACAAATGATAATAAGATTGAAATACATCATCGCTTTGAGAAGTATGTTATAAGCAAGAGCTCCCCCTAAATTTGTGCATTATTTAAGATTTGCTTTTGAATGCAAATGCAAAATCGATTAGTATCATGGGTTACTCTTCCATGTCACATACATCTTGGTGGAGCGCTCAAAATGATAGCAATTAAAAGCATGCACTCATCACCAAGCAAAGTGAATGATCATATATGGATATAAGAGATAATATCATCCAAGCAAACATTAAGGTAGCATATGACCAAACACATGATCATACAAGTATCTCACACAAGGACATAAGGTATCAAACAAGCACATAATAAAGTTCAACCAAACAAAGTAGCAAGAGAGACAAAAAGAAACACTCTCTCTCGAAGCCTATGATCTATACATATTTCTCCCCCTTTGGCAACAAGTTACCAAAAAGTTCAAATATGCATAGTGCTATGCGTCTCTCAGGCTTGGTCTCCGTGAGGTGGTGTAGAGATGACTCCAAGGTCGAAAGCTTCTATTGATGTAGCTGGAGCTGGTGGAGTGGGTGCTGGAGGTGGCACTGAAGCTGTAGCTGCTGGTGCAGATGTGGTAGCTCTAGTATTTGGTATTGGCACTGCAGCTGACCTCTGACCTCTTGGCACTCGTTGAAAAGCTTCTGTAGTTGCCTTTCCTTTCTTCTCCTCTGCATCCTCCTGGAGCTGCTCAACTAATGTTTGCATCTCGGTCACTTTCAGATCAAGATCATAGAATTTTTGTTCTATAATCCTCTCCAAGCTCTCCTGATTTTGAGTCAGGGTGGCCAAGCCCTTCTCAATCCTCAAAGTAGATTGGATCAGATATCCAAGTTGATCTTGTTTGCTCTTCAAGAACACTTGAGATGCCTCTTTAGCACTTTTGGCATCCTTGCAGCTTTTTCTTCCTTTGCCTTAGATCTCTTCTCTTGTGCTTGCACTAATAAAGGTTCATTCTCATCCATTACAACTGTGTTGTCTTCAAATTCTGGCTTGAGAGGTAAGTGCTCCTTGTCCAACAAGTAAGTACATGTGCCCATCTTCGAATTGATGAGCACCTGAATGTGTGGGGCATACCCACAATTTCTTTTCTGATCAGCAGTTGTCCTCTTGATTGTCTCTTTAATCATACTCATGACCTTGAATTTTTGAGGCACATCAAAAATGTGCAGCAAGTTGATTGAATGTCCTCTTATCATCCTATGATCTCCAGATTTGGGCAATAGAGTATGCCTCAAGATGGTGTTGATAGTAGGCAGACCAGACAACAAGTATTTCACTAAGCCCAACTTATGAGTTTCCAGAGCTTCATCGGGAATTTCCTTGTAAATACTTGCCATGGAGTTGTGGTCTTTCTTCGTCTTGGCATACACATGCAAATCATCCTCATGGTCTTCTGGGGCATTGATCAACTTGGCCCATTCATCAACTGTTGACTAGTACCTTGTACCTTTAGACATCCACACTATCCTTCCATCTGGATAGAAATGAGCAGTGGAGTAGAATTGCATGATTAGCTCATCATTCCATTTGGTGAGCTTCTGTCCAACAAACTTGTCAACTCCACAAGCTTCGAAGCTGTCATATACACCTAGAAAGTGATCTTCATTCTCTTTGATATATTCCCAATCAACCCATCTCATATCACAGACAATTGGCTTCTTGTCAAGCATAATGGTCTCATAGAAATCTTGTTGTTCTTTGGTGTGGAACCTGTAGTCCACTGTAGTTCTCCTTCTCACAGCATAAGGATCATTCTTCCTCCAAAGTCCCAGACCTGCATCTTTTCTGATGTTTCATGTCCTCTGCCAATGGATGAGTGTCATTGTGGTCTGGAATCTTTGGTTTGATCTTTCTCAACACTTGGGCTTCAGCATCTTCTTCTTCAACTTCAGGCACTTGGGCCTTGTTCTTCTCTTCAGCAGGAATGTTTCTGGTGCTTCTCTTGGGTGCAGACTTGGTGGTTTGAGCAGCACCTTTGGGAGCAGGTTTGGGCCCAGATGTAATAGCCCCTAACTTGATTGCATCTCCCATAAGCTATTGTGACTTGGGTGTTGGTGCAGCATCCTCTTCCTCTTCCCCTGAATCTCTTAACATAGTTGACTTTCCAAGAACTTTTGCAGTAGTGGTTCTTGCCCTCTTCTTCTTCTTGCCATCTCCAACTACCTCACTGCTACGTCTTGAGCTTGCGTTGGTTTTCCTTGAAGAGGAAAGGGTGATGCAGCAAAGTAGCGTAAGTATTTCCCTCAGTTTTTGAGAACCAAGATATCAATCCAGTAGGAGGCTCCTCAAAAGTCCCACGCACCTACACAAACAAACAAAGAACTCGCAACCAATGCAATAAAGGGGTTGTCAATCCCTTCACGGCCACTTGCGAAAGTGAGATCTGATAGAGATAGTATGATAAGATAAATATGTTTGGTATTCTATAATATAGATGCAAATAAAAGTAGATTGAAAGCTTATATGATAAAAGATAGACCCAGGGGCATAGGTTTCACTAGTGGCTTCTCTCAAGATAGAATAAGTATTACGATGGGTGAACAAATTACTGTCGAGCAATTGATAGAAAAGCGAATAATTATGAGATTATCTAGGCATGATCATGTATATAGGCATCACGTCCGCGACAAGTAGACCGACTCCTGCCTGCATCTACTACTATTACTCCACACATCGACCGCTATCCAGCATGCATCTAGAGTATTAAGTTCATAAGAATAGAGTAATGCATTAAGAAAGATGACATGATGTAGAGGGATAAACTCATGCAATATGATATAAACCCCATCTTTTTATCCTCGATGGCAACAATACAATACGTGCCTTGCAACCCTTTCTGTCACTGGGTAAGGACACCGCAAGATTGAACCCAAAGCTAAGCACTTCTCCCATGGCAAGAAAGACCAATCTAGTAGGCCAAACCAAACTGATAATTCGAAGAGACTTGCAAAGATAACTCAATCATACATAAAAGAATTCAGAGAAGATTCAAATATTTCTCATAGATAAACTTGATCATAAACCCACAATTAATTGGATCTCGACAAACACACCACAAAAAGAGTTTACATCGAATAGATCTCCACAAGAGAGGGGGGAGATCATTGTATTGAGATCCAAAAAAAGAGAAGAAGCCAACTAGCTAATAACTATGGACCCGAAGGTCTGTGGTAAACTACTCACAACTCATCGGAGGGGCTATGGTGTTGATGTAGAAGCCCTCCGTGGTCGATTCCCCCTCCAGCGGAGCGCCGGCAAAGGCTCCAAGATGGGATCTCGCAGATATAGAAGGTTACGGCGGTGGAAATTGTGTTTCGGTGGCTCCCTGGATGTTTTCGGGGTACGTAGGTATATATAGGAGGAAGAAGTGTGTCGGTGGCCGCTCAAGGGGCCCAGGAGACAGGGGGCGCGCCCAGGAGGGGTGGGCGCGCCCTCCTATCTCCTGGCCGCCTCGATTGCTTCTTGACTTGCACTCCGAGTCCTCTAGATCACATTCCTTCCAAAAATCACGCTCCCGAAGGTTTCATTCCGTTTGGACTCCGTTTGATATTCCTTTTCTTCGAAATACTGAAATAGGCAAAAAAACAGCAATACAGGCTGGGCCTCCGGTTAGTAGGTTAGTCCCAAAAATGATATAAATGTGTAAAATAAAGCCCATAAACATCCGAAAGGGGTAATATAATAGCATGGAACAATCAAAAATTATAGATACGTTGAAGACGTATCAAGCATCCCCAAGCTTAATTCCTGCTCGTCCTCGAGTAGGTAAATGATAAAAACAGAATTTTTCATGTGGAATGCTACCTAGCATAATTCTCAATGTAATTTTCTTTATTGTGGCATGAATGTTCAGATCCAAATGATTCAAAAATAAAATTTCATATTGATATAAGAAATAGTAACACTTCAAGCATACTAATCAAAGCAATCATGTCTTCTCAAAATAACATGGCTAAAGAAAGTTCATCCCTACAAAATCATATAGTTAGGCTATGCTTCATTTTCGTCACACAAAGATGTTCCCAAATTCTACACCGCCGATGACAAGCCAAGCAATTGTTTCGTACTTAAATAATCTCAAACTTTTTCAACCTTCACGCAATACATGAGCGTGAGCCACGGATATAGCACTATGGGTGTAATAGAATATGATGATGGGGATTGTGTGGAAAAGACAAAAAAAGTCTCACATTGACAAGGATAATCAACGGGCTATGGAGATGCCCATCAATTTATGTCAACATGAGGAGTAGGGATTGCCATGCAACGGATGCACTAGAGCTATAAATGAGCTCAACAAAAGAAAACTAGTGGGTGTGCATCCAACTTGCTTGCTCACGAAGACCTAGGGCATTTGAGGAAGCCCATCATAGGAATATACAAGCCAATTTCTATAATGAAAAATTCCCACTAGTATATGAAAGTGACAACATATGAGACTCACTATATGAAAAACATGGTGCTACTTTGAAGCACAAGAGTAGAAAAAGAGATAGTAACATTGCCCCTTTTTTATTTTTTTTTATTTTTTTTCTTTTTTCTTTTTTCTTTTTCTTTTTCTTTTTTCTTTGGCCTTTTTTTTCTTTTGGCCTTTCTTCTTCTTTTTTCTTTTTTTTCTTTTTGGGCAATTCTCTAATAATGATGATCATCACACTTTCATTGATTACAGCATATGAATTACAACTCGAAACTAGAACAAGATATGACTCTATATGAATGCCTTCGGCGGTGTACCAGGATGGTGCAATGAATCAAGAGTGACATGTATGAAAAATTATGCATGGTGTCTTTGCCACAAATACGATGTCAACTACATGATCATGCAATGGCAATATGACAAAAGTAAAGTATGTCATGATAATGATAACGGAACAGTGGAAAGTTTCATGGCAATATATCTCGGAATGGCTATGGAAATGCCATAATATGTAGGTATGGTGGATGTTTTGAGGAATATATAAGGAGGTTTATGTGTGATAGAGCATATCATATCACGGGGTTTGGATACACCGGCGAAGTTTGCACCAACTCTCAAGGTGAGAAAGGGCAATGCACGGTACCGAAGAGGCTAGCAATGGTGGAAAGGTAAAAGTGCGTATAATCCATGGACTCAACATTAGTCAAAAGAAGTCATATACTTATTGAAAAAATTTAGAAGTCATCAAAAATCAAGCACTACGTCCATGCTCCTAGAGGGATAGATTGGTAGGAAAATACCATCGCTCGTCCCCGACCGCCACTCATAAGGATGCACAAGCCAGGTACACTCCATGTTTCAAATTTGTTACACAACTTTAACCATACGTGCATGCTACAGGACTTGCTAACTTCAACACAAGAATTTATTTAAATTCATAATCACCCAACTAGCATGACTTTAATATCACTACCTCCATATCTCAAAACAATTATCAAGTATCAAATTGATCATAGCATCCAATTCACTTCCTATGATAGTTTTTATTATACCCAACTTGGATGCCTACCATTCTAGGACCAATTTATAACCATAGCAAATACCATGATGTTCTAAAAGACTCTCAAAATATAAGTGAAGCATGAGAGACTAGCAATTTCTATAAAATCAAGCCACCACCGTGCTCTAAAAGATATAAGTGAAGCACTAGAGCAAAAACTATCTAGCTCAAAAGATATAAGTGAAGCACATAGAAAATTCTAATAAATTCAATCAAGTAGGCTTATCCCAAAAGGTGTGTACAGTAAGGATGATTGTGTTAAACTAAAAAGCAAAGACTAATATAATACACAACACTCCAAGCAAAACACATATCATGTGGCGAATAAAAATATAGCTCCAAGTAAAGTTATCAATGAACGAAAACGAAAGAGGGGATGCCTTCCCGGGGCATCCCCAAGCTTAGGCTTTTGGATATTATTGAATATCTTGGGGTGCCATGGGCATCCCCAAGCTTAGGCTCTTGCCACTCCGTATTCCATAGTCCATCAAAGCCTTACCCAAAACTTGAAAACTTCACAACACAAAACTCAACAGGAAATCTTATAAGCTCCATTAGCGAAAGAAAACAAAACCACCACATAAGGTACTGTAATGAACTCATTCTTTATTTATTTTGGTGTTAAACCTACTGTATTCCAAGTTCTCTATGGTTCATACCACTTAATACTAGCCATAGATGCATCAAAATAAGCAAACAACACACGAAAAACAGAATCTGTCAAAAACAGAACAGTCTGTAGCAATCTGTAACTAACGCAAACTTCTGGAACTCTAAAAATCCTACCAAAATATGAAGTACTGGACAATTTATTTATTGATCAGCATAAAAAAGAATAAATGCAAAATCACGTTTCTGTGATTTATTGAATTTTTTCTCGTGAGCGCAAAGTTTCTGTTTTTCAGCAGAATCAAATCAACTATCATCATAGGTTATCCTATAGGTTCTACTTGGCACAAACACTAATTAAAGCATGAAAACACATATAAACAGAAAGTAGATGCAAAATTTATTACTAAAAAGGAACAAAAACAAAAAACACAAAGAAAATTGGGTTGCCTCCCAACTAGCGCCATCGTTTAACGCCCCTAGCTAGGCATAAAAGCGAAGATAGATCTAAGTAGTGTCATCTTTGGCACTTGATTCATAAGTAGCTCGCATGATAGACTCATAAGGTAATTTGACTTTCTTTCTTGGAAAGTGCTCCATGCCTTTATTTAATGGAAATTGGAATCTAATGTTCCCTTCCTTCATATCAATAATCGCACCAATCATTCTGAGGAAAGGTCTACCAAGTATAATAGGGCAAGAAAGATTGCAATCTATATCAAGAACAATAATATACGGGCACACAATTTCTATTTGAAACAATGAGGACATCATTGATCCTTCCCATTGGCTTTTTAATGGTGGAATCCACAAGGAGCAAATTTAAAGAGCAATCATCAAGATCATGGAAACCTAGAATATCACATAAAGTTTTCGGAATCATGGAAACACTAGCACCCAAATCACACAAAGCAAAACACTCATGATCTTTAATTATAACCTTTACAGTAGGTTCTCACTCATCATTAAGTTTTCTAGGTATAGAAACTTCCAAATTAAGTTTTTCATCAAAAGATTGCATCAATGCATCAATGATATGTTTGGTAAAAGCTTTATTTTGATTATAAGCATGAGGAGAATTAACAACGGATTGCAACAAGGAAATACAACTTTCTAAAGAACAATTGTCATAATCAAATTCCTTGAAATCTGAGATAGTGGGTTCAATACTATTTAAATTCATGACCTCTCCAATCCCACTTTTACCAAATTTAGCATCAAGATCTAAAAACTCCGAATTCTTGGGACACCTTCTAACTAAAGTTGACTCATCTCCAGTCCCATTATTATCAAGATTCATATTGCAAAAGAAAGATCTAATGGGAGACACATTAATAACTTTAAGATCTTCATCATTATTTTCATGGAAACTAGAAGAACATGCCTTTACAAAGCAATCTTTCTTAGCATGCAATCTAGCGGTTCTTTCCTTGCACTCATCAATGGAAATTCTAATTGCTTTGAGAGACTCATTGACATCATGCTTAGGAGGAGTAGATCTAAGTTTAAGAGAATCAACGTCAAGCGAAAGTCTATTAACGTACCTAGCCAAATCATCAACTTTGAGTAGTTTTCTTCAAGCAAAGCATTAAAATTCTTTTGAGACATCATAAATTCCTTCACACTATTCTCAAAATTAGAGGGCATCTTATTAAAATTACCATAAGAATTATTGTAGGAATTTCCATAATTATTAGAGGAATTACTAGGGAACGGTCTAGAATTAAAGTTTCCTCTATAAGCATTGTTTCCGAAACTATTCCTACCAACAAAATTCACATCCATAGATTCATTATTATTCTCAATCAAAGTAGACAAAGGCATATCATTGGGATCAAGAGGAGTTTTTTAGTAGCAAACATCTTCATAAGTTCATCCATTTTCCTCTCAAAACATTGATTTCTTCTATAGCATGCACTTTTTTACTAGAAGATCTTTCGGTGTGCCATTGAGAATAATTAGCCATAATATTATCAAGAAGTTTTGTAGCATCTCCTAACGTGATTTCCATAAATGTGCCTCCCACGGCCGAATCTAAAAGATTTCTAGAAGCAAAGTTCAAACCGGCATAAATTTTTTGTATCATCGTCCATAAATTCAAACCATGAGTAGGGCAATTGCGAATCATCAATTTCATTCTTTCCCAAGATTGGGCAACATGCTCATGATCAAGTTGTTTAAAATTCATAATATCGTTCCTAAGAGTGATAATCTTAGCGGGAGGAAAATACTTAGAGATAAAAGCATCTTTGCACTTGTTCCAAGAATCAATACTATTTTTAGGCAAAGACGAAAACCAAACTTTAGCACGATATCTAAGTGAAAATGGAAATAACTTCAATTTAACAATATCATTATCCGTATCTTTCTTCTTTTGCATATCACACAAATCAACAAAGTTGTTTAGATGAGTAGCGGCATCTTCACTAGGAAGGCCGGCGAATTGATCTTTCATAACAAGATTCAGCAAAGCAGTATTGATTTCACAAGACTCAACATCATTAAGAGGAGCAGTCGGAGTACTAAGGAAATCATTATTATTGGTATTGGAGAAATCACACAATTTGGTATTATCTTGCGCCATGGCAACAAGTAATCCAACACACAAGCAAACAGAAAAAGGCAAGTGAAAGAGAGAGAGAGAATGGGAAAGAGAGGGCAAATAAAACGGCAAAGGTGAAGTGGGGGAGAGGAAAATGAGAGGAAAATGGCAAATAATGTAAATGCGAGGGAGATGAGTTTGTGATGGGTACTTGGTATGTCTTGACTTGAGCGAAGACCTCCCCGGCAACGGCGCCGAAAATCCTTCTTGCTACGTCTTGAGCTTGCGTTGGTTTTCCTTGAAGAGGAAAGTGTGATGCAGCAAAGTAGCGTAAGTATTTCCCTCGGTTTTTGAGAACCAATGTATCAATCCAGTAGGAGGCTCCTCAAAAGTCCCACGCATCTACACAAACAAACAAAGAACTCACAACCAATGCAATAAAGGGGTTGTCAATCCCTTCACGGCCACATGCGAAAGTGAGATCTGATAGAGATAGTATGATAAGATAAATATATTTTTGGTATTTTATAATATAGATGCAAAAAGTAAAGATGCAAATAAAAGTAGATTGAAAGCTTATATGATAAATGATACACCCCGGGAGCCATAGGTTTCACTAGTGGCTTCTCTCAAGATAGCATAAGTATTACGGTGGGTGAACAAATTACTGTCGAGCAATTGATAGAAAAGCGAATAATTATGAGATTATCTAGGCATGATCATGTATATAGGCATCACGTTCGCGACAAGTAGCACTACAAAAAAAAGACACATCCGTGACATTTTGGGCCGAACGAAATTTTTTTCTGTCATACATATGACACTTCTATGACGATAATTTTGACAAAACCCGGTATGATCATAGATGTGGTGGGCTCCTACTTCTATGACAAAAAATCATGACAGAAAATGGGCTTTTCATCCTGGGCGGGCCGGAGACGCAGCTGCATGACATTCTTTGGGCCGTCCATGACGGAAAAAACTGTGGTAGAAGCGAGGGGGAGGAAAATTTCGGGGAGTTCCCGGTTACGGTGGGAGGTCGGGGGCGGAGCGATGCGCGTTTCTCTCGTACGTATGCGCGTGTGTGCGAGGCGTTGGATCTAACTGAAGCTGAGCAAGGCGTTGGGCTCTAACTGAACCCGAGCGATTGCACTGCAGGCTACGTGTTACTGAACCCGAGCGATCGATCGATGGCTGTTAACTGAACCCGATGGAGCGATTCCTTCGCTACTGCTGCTAACTGAAGCCGATCGATGCTGCCTCTGGGATGAACAGTGAGCGTTGCGGGGGGGGGGGGGGTTGGATGAACAGTGAGCGGTGGTGTTGCCTCTGGATGAATAGGAACCCGTGGTGTGGAGGGCTGGATGAACAGTAGACGGTGGAGGGGTGGCCGTGGAGGGGTGGTTGAACAGGACCCCGTGGTGTGGAGGGCTGGATGAACAGTACACGATGGAGGGGTGCCCGTGGAGGGGTGGTTGAACAGTAGCTAGTGGAGTAGCGCGCGGTGGAGGCTGGATGAACAAGAGCCCGTGGAGGCTGGAGGAGGTCGACGGTAGACCGTGGAGGCTGGAGGAGGTCGACGGTGGAGATGAACAGTATCCCGTGGAGTCTCGTTTTGCGGTACACCACACCCCCCCCCCCCCCGTTTCGACCTTAGCGCTCCAACACAAGTCCATTTTGTCCGTTTTGCGGTACGCCACACCCCTCCCGATGAACAGGACCCCCGTTTCGACCGTAGCACTCCAACACAAGTCTGTTTCGTCCGTTTTGCGGTACGCCACACCCCTCCCGATCAACAGGACCCCCGTTTCGACCGTAGGAGGTCTGTTTCGTCCATTTTGCGGTACGCCACACCCCTTCCGATCAACAGGACCCCCGTTTTGACCGTAGGAGGTCCGTTTCCTCCATTCTGCTGTACGCCAGGCCTTGTTTCCATCGCTTGTTCCGTCCAAGCCGGTTGCCTCCCACGCGTTCTGTTGCCTCCCGATGAACACGACGCATTCCGTTGCCTCCCCATGAACACGACGCATTCCGTTGCCTCCCCATGAACACGACGCATTTTGTTGCCTCCCCATGAACACGAGCCCTCGCCATACGTATGCGCGACTAGGCATTCGAGACCCCGCCCGTATGTACACATACGTGGCCGTATTTTCTTTCTTGCACCCTGGCCGATGTACGTACGTGTACATGCTACGTGCGCACCTCTACTACGACACGTACGCGCCTCTACTATGACACGTGCGCGCCTCTACATCGACCAGTATATATGTACGTACAAGTTCGCGACCAGAATGAAAACGCTACGTACGCTTCGACCAGGTGGGTCCCGACTGTCAGGCAGTTCCTTGCGTGCAAAAATGTAGCTGGTGGGTCCCAGCAGTCAGAGGGGCGAATCGTTTTTTTTGCCCGGACGCACTTCCTTTGCGTGCGAAGATGTAGCTGGTGGGTCCCAGCAGTCAGGGGGGCGAATTGTTTTTTTTGCCCGGACGCACTTCCTTGCGTGCGAAGATGTAGCTGCTGGGTCCCAGCAGTCAGGGGGGCGAATCGTTTTTTTTGCCCGGACGCACTTCCTTGCGTGCGAAGGTGTAGCTGGTGGGTCCCAGCAGTCAGGGGGAAACGTTTTTTTCGCTAAATATGGTGGCCCGTCCGGTGGGTCCCGCTGTCAGGTGGAGGAATAATTATTTTGCGCGTAATAAGGAGGCACTTCCTTGCTGCGGCCGTGGACCCAGCTGTCAGCCTCTCCACGTACAGTCCACGTCCGATGGAAGCCGTTCCTTGACCACGTTGACCACGCCGCGCCGAGAGCACCAGGGCGGTGGACGACGGCGAGGCCTAGGAAGGGGACGACGCGGAGCCGGGGAAGACGCGGCAGTGGATGCCCACGCGTAGAGGAGTACGAGGGTTCACTGGTTCGCTGCGGTGTGAGGCTGCCGTCGCCGCAGAATAACAGGGGGTGTGGGTGAGTAGAGGGATGGCCTGGCCAGCGGTGGGAGTAGTAGGAGGCGGTGATGCCTCCGCCGCATCGCAGCCGGCCACGGGAGGCAGGAGCACGAGGCACGACCGGCGCTGGTTTGGGCGGCTGGAGCAAGAAGACCAGAGGTTGAAGAAGCACTACGGCCGTTGGATGGACATCGTACGGTCACTGGAGCTAGAATCGTGCATATTGACTAAGTTGACAAAGCCCTCCGTCCCCGTCAACTTAGTAGGCCCACAAGTCAGCCTGCCACTATACTGGGTCCCAGCTAACAGGGGGAGTATTCATTTTTTTGTGCGTAATAAGGAGGCACTTCCTTGCGTACGAAGATATAACTGGTGGGTCCGAGCTGTCAGAGCCGGCCGCGGGGAGGAGGGAGCAGGCAGTCCCGCCGGCGCTTGTTTGAGCGGCTGGAGCAGGAAGAGCAGAGATTGAAGAAGCACGACGGCCGTTGGATGGCCATCCAACAGTCACTGCTTGTGCGTCAACCTTTTTTTAGGAAAGCCTCAAATCTGTGGAAAACAGCATACAACCCATCTGCCATTATTTTTAATAATTTACAGCCCATTTGCTAATTCTTAAGGTTTTTTTGGAGCCCATATTCTTTTTGTTAGCATTACAGCCCATATTGTGGCCACGGTTAAAAACTTATACGAAATTTTGCATATTTCGGTGCGGTCCGAACTGTTTTTAATCCCGAAATTTCGACTCACATTCAAACTGATTTTAAAAATAAATGTATATCAATATAAAATCCAACAAATTCTCCATGCATAAAAATTAATGTAATTTAAAATCTCGAAATGAAAAAAAAGATATTTGAAACTAACTGCCGGTTTGATGTGTTTTAAAAATGTACAGCCCATTTCTCATTACTGATGGGCCATTTTCTCGGCCAGCCGAATGAAAGCTCTCCTCGTCTTGAAAGATTTGCAGCCCAACAGGCCTGACAAAGCGACTTACTTGGCAAATCACAAAAAAACTGGGTGTGGCCGTGGACCCAGCTGTCAGCCTCTACACGTACAGTACTCTCCCGATGGAATGTCGTTCACCACATTGACCACGCCGCGCCGAGAGCACCAAGGCGGTGGACGACGGCGAGGCCTAGGAAGGGGACGACGCGGAGCCGGGGAAGACGCGGCAGTGGATGCCCACGCGGAGAGGAGTACCAGGGTTCACTGGTTCGGCTGCGGTGTGAGGCTGCCGTCGCCGCAGGGCCTGGCTAGCGGTGGGAGTAGTAGGGGGCGATGAGGCCTCAACGGCAGCACAGCCGGCCACTGGAGGCAGGAGCAGGCGGTCTCCCCGGCGCTGGTTTGGGCGGCTGGTGCAAGAAGAGCAGCGATTGAAGAAGCAGCAGGACCGTTCGATTCAAATCCAACGGTTACTGCTGCTAGAATCGTTTGTTGACTAAGTTGACAAGCCCTGCGTACGCATCAACGTAGTAGGCCCACAGGTCAGCCTCCCAACCGGTGCGCCCCAGATGTCAGTGGGAGGAATCATTTTTTTCGCGTAATAAGGAGGCAGTTGATTGCGTGCGGCCAGGCCAGCGGAGGGAGTAGGGTGGGCCGGGGAAGCCTGCGCGGCATCACAGCGGGCCACAAGAGGAGGGAGCAGGCAGTCCCGCCGGCGCTAGTTTAGGCGGCTGGAGCAGGAAGATCAGAGATTGAAGAAGCACGGCGGCTAGAATCGTGTGTTCACTGACAAAGCCTTGCGTAAACAAGTCAGCCTCGAAATCTGTGGCGTGTACAGCCCATTTGCTATTATTTTTATAATTTTTACTCATTTTATAATTCATATGGAATTTATTGCAACCCGTTTTCCATTTTTAGAATTGCCGGCCATTTTCTGGTCAGTACCAGGGTCAAAAAATTAACTAAATATGTGGGAAATTTTTGCTGGGGAACGAAATATTCTTAATCCAAAAATTAATAGCCATACTAAAACAAATTTAAAAATAAGTTAGTACTATGTCATGTTAAATCCAATGAAATACGTATAAGATATCAGTGAAGAACAAAATTAAAAAAAAACTAATATCCCATTTGCTTGTCTTGAAAGATTTGCAGCCCAGTAATTCGGAGAAAACAAATAGGCCTAGCTTGGGTATTCTTCAAAAAGAAATACTGGGCTACCTATTTTCCCAAAGAACTGGTGCATGAGCATTTAGCTTTATTTATTTATTTACTTATTTATGTTTAGGGGACCATGAGCATGTACCTGGGCCGGATTCATGTGAGAGCGTCCCTTCCAGTTAATTATGGGCTTCTCTATTGGGCCTTCATCAGTGGGCTGCATGTTATCAACAAGTGGAAAATGTGTTCCGTACGAAAAATAGTATGAGCTACGTACGGTACGGGGCACTAAAGGATCGAACCATGCAACGACTTCCAAAACATTGTGTTTGTCGTTCTAACAACACATTTATATTCAACCAACAGACGAAATATACTACTGATTGTACATTGAAAACAGCAGCAGCAGCAACCAGGGCTGGGGGTGCAACAGAAGCAGTAAGCAGGCCAGAAGAGTGAAGACGCAGCTCTCTCTTCCAAACCAAACATCAGCCATCATTACAAAAGGGCTACCAAAAAAGAACAAGTGTATGCATCAAACTAAATAAAGATCCTACTACACCAAGTGTACGCATCTAACTAACTGGCTCAGTTAGACGTTACTATTTATTAAGCTGTGGAGATTGGCTGACGGCTTGAACCAGATGGGTGCCTGACGGGGGAAACTCCAGCCAGCAGGTCGAAGTCTGATACTTGCGACCCTCTCTCCTACTTTGGGCTGCAGAGCGTGGCGGCACATATCAGGGTATGGTGCATGCAGAGACGCATGGTACGCTGTGTACACACAGTTTTGCCTGATGAACGAAACCGCGCTGCCATCATGATCCTTGCCGTCGGTTATCTCCTGGTTAATCGGATAATTCAGTCCGACAAACAGAGAGCATGTGCCAAGGCTACTTACCAGCCTCCAGTCAAAAATTCCTGAAGGCCCAGAGAAGCTGGGATCCTGCTCAAAGACCTTGCAGTGACTGTGATTGTATTCCGCGAAACAACACGTCCGGTACGTGCGAACGATCATCAATCTTTCGCCGTCGTCTGATCGAGCCAGGAACCACCTGCAACTGCCATGTTGCTTTTCTTTGAAAGGTTCTGGGATTAGGAAGGGTAGGGACACCAGGCGGCCTACAACATCATATCAAGTTGGAGTCAAATAAAAAAGGGCTCTTGATTTAGTCAATCTTAAGAACAGCATGTTATGAGCATGAATATTTTTTCAGTAAATGTTGACAGTAATATAAGCAAGCCATCATGATATCATAGGAAAGTAACATACTGCTGTAACAGCCGTTTGTAGCGATGACTGGAGTAGGCCAGCAATACGTCCAGCCATAGAAGGAGTCGACAGCGTAAATGAAGCCCTTGTGTTCAATGGCATCAGAGAACCATGGAGGATGTATGATCCTGCGATGGACGTGCAGATTTATCCACTTACCGCAGTGACCTGTCAGATAGGCGAGACCGCGGTTGAAGAACGCAATTAGCCTGAAATCTTTATAATTCCCAGATCTTGTGGGCACTTGGTAGATTACAACCTTGAGCAAATCAAACTTGGTATCATGTTGGCTACTGTAAGATTCCGAGTATTCTGGGCCGCGGTGCCAAAGCAGTGCAGTGTTAATCGAAGGAAGGGGGATCAATCGCCGGGTGTAGACCTCCACGAGCATCCAGCTGCCGCGACCGTCGACGAGCACCATCCAAGACGTGTTCATGCCGACCCAGTACATACCGTTAATGTAGCTGAGGCTGACGGGGATCGGATCGCAGTGAAGGGGGTTGATGCTCGCCACCCTACGATCGTTATGCTGCGTGACATGCCGTTTCTGAAGATCAGGCGGCATCAGCAAGCAAGGAGCTGGCTTAAAAGGCTTTGGCCTGAGGGCTCTGAGTAAACGGTACAACCCCGACGAGCACGCGGTGAGCGGCATGGTACTGAGATTGTCCACACGCGAAACAATGAGCTTGATTACCTCTGTGGGGAGCGAATTCCAGCCACTCTTTCGGCGGACGCTGCTCGGTTCTGCCATTGTTAGTGCTTGGGTTTTGGACGAGGGGGGGAGGCGCCTTAGTGGGGATGGAAGCTTGGACAAGATTATGTGCGGACAAAGATGGACAAGCAAATATGTGCTGCGGGAAGTGGACAGGTGATGATGACTATAGCATGCCGCTTGACTTACGAGACACATACCAGTAGCGTAGGGTCATGTCGATGGCAGACAACTTGCTTGAGTGATCACAGTACTGGTACTCCCTACAGTACCTACTACAGTACTATGCCCTAACTTGCTTGAGTAGAGTAGTAGAGTAGGACTCTGCTCTACTACTAGCACCGGAGGAGTAGTATATTCTAATCTAAAATAGTTACAAACTTCAATGCCCGAGTGTGGAACGACTACGAACCGTGCTCAAAGACCATGTCTACGTGTTGTTTGGACTTATATGCAAAAAAATAGCAAGATGCCCGTGCATTGCACGGCACACCATCATCACCAACTCGGTTTTTTTCTCTACTCCTACTCCTATAAAAGACTCAGTTGGTGATGATGGAGGCGTGTTCAGCCGGGCGTGCAGCGGATGGTGCAGCACTATTTGATTTGTTATAAAAAACAAAAAAGAGTAGTAGAGATAGAGACATAGGGAGGAGCACGAGGTTGTGGGAGATAAGGATGAACGAGGCAAGGCCTTATCTGTAAATGTGGAGAGAGGTGCGGGTATCTTTTGTAAAATTGTCATAGTTGGCTTTCTATCCGTCAGATATAGATCAGACAGTCTATATTACAAGATGGCAGGCATACCATCATCACCAACTCGGTTTTCTAAAAGAGTAGATAAGAGTAGATATAGATAGATAGAGACTAGGGAGTACTAGTAAGGACACGATCTACCGCTTCGTGTACTACTCCTGCGCTCCATTCGGCGGCCGCAACGTCCCCTACAGCCACCCCATCCTGCGCTAAATTCGGCGGGTGCTGTTGAAGTTTGGGGAGAGCACTCTCGCGACTGCTGGCAGCCACAACTTCACCGACGACGGCTTCTTCCCCGACCTACGCAACCTCTTCCTCAATGACATGGGCGACAACCTCAACGCCAACGGTGCTGCTCCCGTTGCACCGTATGTGTTTTTGTCCTTCCTGTTTGAAATCGTGGTAGAATTCATGTCTCTACTTTGTATCCTACTACTATGCTAGTCCACATGATTAGTTTCATCTCTGTTATAGCCGTCATGATTTATTTTGTGCTTATTTGGATTATATATCTTAGTAACTTGCTCATATATTCAACTGGCGCAACGTCCCCTACAGCCACTCCCGTTTCATGGACGGCCTGGTCGATGCCTCCAAGGAGCCCTTCGTCTACTGCTATGGGTGCCCGATGCCGTTTTGGGGCTCGCCGGCGGACATGGTGCATCACCTCACGGATGCGTGCAGCGGTCACTACTGGCTCTTGGCGGAGAACTTCAAGTACGAGACGTGCTACCCATTCACCATGCCGGAGTCGCTGGAGGATCACCGCCGCCTGCTAGTCTCGGAAGAGGACGGCAGCGTCTTCCTCTTGATCGTGGGCACCAGCGAGGCCCGTGCAGGCCGCCGCCCCGTCTCTGTAGTGTGTGTCAAGGGCGACGCCGCTGACGCTGACACTGACACGAGGCCGATGTATGGGTGTGTGGTCAATGTTACTACCCCTCCGGGTCACATGGGCGGCGACACCGGCCTCATCGAACTAACTTGGACTCTGGGCAGCTGGGACCATCCCGCCAATGTGGACTTGGAAAACCCATGGCATCCTTTACCCGCCAACTCGGTGCATGGGGACTCCAAGGAGGTTCACGTGGACATACGCATTATCAAGTTAAATGTTGATCATTAGTCTTCACTCAATGTAATCCGCTGTCTAAGCATGTGGAGACTTCCATGCAGGATCTTGCTCTATTGGAGTATCGTGCATGAATAAAAGTGTATTCATTTATGGTTTAGTCTAGAATCTTCCATGTATGAATTTTTACTATAGTACTGGTGAAAGACTTACGATGAACCATTTCTTACATCTCCTCTGCCCCCTTGCAAGTCCTCCTGATTAAATCCCTCCGTCTAGGTGTATAAGGGCATGGTTAATATTACTTAATAGTATAGCTAACTCTAGACTATAAGAAAGTGTCATGTCATCTGTAGCCAACATGTATAACAATCGATACTCAAAAACTAATTCTTAAAGATCATTTCTTGCAAAGCACAATAAGTGTTATTTCTTCACAAGTTTTGGATGCAGGTTGAACAGTTGAACGCTTTTGTTTGCAAAAGATACCTTTTTATCTATTTCACCCGGATGTTTGTGAGCTCTAGAGATGAAATAATATCCGAAGAAACCTATCGATACCCGTTACACATGAGATGACCCCTACATCCTTTGTCAAAATAAACAACTCCCCGATCAATGCATTTCACTCTTCGGTGCAACGCACGGGCACCTTACTACTATATCACAAAACCCAACCACTCCCAGTAATAAATGGCCTGGTAAAATAAACGGACAAGCAACCATCACATCCCTCCGTCTTTTTTGCATTTCATCTCTCTGCATTTACTTTCTCCGGTTCATCTCCCACGCTCGATCCCTAGCTACTACTCCTAGGGCCAGTTCTTTTGGCGGCTTCCCCAGCTTTTCCCACAAGACTAGTCACAGTGGAGAGTAACAATAAGGCGTCTCACTCATTTATTTGGGCTTCTAAACTACTACTCCATCCTGGTTTATTCCTCACCATTGTAATTTGTGCTAAATTTTGACCAAAGATTTAACTGATAAAATGTTACTCAAAACACTTAGGCACGGTGCATCTAGGTGTGTAAGTCATCTTACGAAAACCAAATAATCCGAAAACACTTAGGCGCGGTGCATTAACTTCTACCTCGTTTCTTGTTTCTTGACATATCAACCAATAAGAGATAAAGAGTGTGCATGCTTTTAATGACTTGAGATATCAAACACGACATGCAGTGGTTAGTTCATTGCATGCAATACTATTAATTAGAAAATAAACATTAGCGTTTCTCGTTTTCTCCTCCTCCTTGGTCACGGTGCACAGAGAAATAACTACATAGAAGGAAGCTAAAAGTAAACAATCAAACGAGAATTTTTGCATTTGTTTTGCATTGAATCGTTTCACAAGCTTGACTAGTGTTGTTTTTCCACTTTTACAAAAACCACATCGTAATGTTCAAACGTGCATTTGCACGTACATAAGTAATAGTAGTACTCCCTCCGTCTAGGTGTACAAGTCTTCCCTCCTTCTTGGTCACCGTGCACAACCAAAGATGACTTATTGACCTGGACGGAGGGAGTAGCACAGTCTGCAAGCATATATCGAGAGAGACGTGTAGTCTGATAGTATATAGTAAAGTTTGTGCTATATGCACGTACTTGCAAAATGCGTAATAATACACAACGTTTCCAAACTTTCCCTTTTACATACTTAATTAAGGACGCTAAAAATTCCTGAACGTTCGGGATTTATCATTTGCGTCCCAAAACTAATGAGATCGCCTTACGAAACAAAAATTATACTCCTCCTAAAAGCCACGGTGCTCGCAGGAGCGCTTGCGGCGCGCCACGAGTGCCCTGGTGCGCGGCCATTTCCCAGCGCACCAACACAACGCCTCTTCCTCAGCCTCGCAACTCGCGAGGTGATGATTGGCGGCTTGCCGGCGGGTGATCGCGATCTCACCGGTGTGGTGATCCGGCGCCAACAGGTACTCCTCTTGGTTGGAAGCGTGCACCCGGTCCACGTACCGCCAAGCATAGATGAGGCGCTTGGGCCCGACTGCACTCAGGGCGTCGGCACGGGCGTCCTCCACCACCCTCACGGCCCTCGCACAAGCCTTCTGCCAAAGAACCAATTGCTTGACTCTCTCGGACGCGACATAGATCTCCCAGAAAGCTTGTTGCGCGGTGCACTTCTCTTCCTCGGCCTTCTTCTCCGCCTCTATTTTGGCACGCTCTGCTGGAGGCAAAGCCTCCCACAAGGCGACATCCATATCTTTCCAAAGCTCCTCAAGGCTGGGGGGGCTCGACGGGCGGCACGCCGTTCTCCTCATAGCGGGGAGCCGACGCGTCCTCCGACGCATGTGCCGGCGAGATTGAGAACGCCGACGCGTCCACCTCGATGCGTCACGGCGAGGAGCAGAATGCCGACGCGTCCTCCTCGACTAGTGCCGGCGAGGAACGGAACGGCGACGCGTCGCGTCGTGGCATGGAGCGGAACGCCGACGCGTCCTCCTCGACTAGTGGCGGCGAGGAACGGAATGGCGACACGTCGCGTAGCGGCGAGGAGTGTAACGCCGATGCGTCCTCCTCGACTAGTGGCGGCAAGGAACGGAAAGGCGACGCGTGACCGTCCACGCGGTGCAGCGAGGGGCTCCAAGGGCTTGGGAGGGGAGATGCCATGGTGGTTGACGTGAGAGGGAGGGGGAGGAGATAGCGATGAACGTGAACGTGAGGGGGAAGAGATAGCGATGTCATGGGATGCACCGTATTTATAGCAAGCAATGGCACACCTACATAAGATATGGACTGAGCTGCACTAACTTAACTGCAGGTCCAGTTGCGTCACTGACATGTGGGCCAGTACACTGCTGGGCCCTTATGTCAGTGACCCAATGCACCTGAAGTTAAGTAAAAGCTACGTGGGCATATTTGTTGGAGTAAATTACGGGGGAGCGAAGGGGTGGAAATATTGCTGGTCACAACGGATTGGACGAGCGTGGCGGGAGGAGTGTCATGCATGCAGATTGTTTCACACGGGGTGGAGTGGTGGGACCGTCGGAGGGAGAAGGAGAGTTTGGCAGGCATATTGTTTCCACACATGGAGAGGAAAAGATTTGGAGATGAACGAGCTTCCTGCAGGTATGGGGAACGGTGCATAATAAGTCATCTTGCATGTCGGGCTAGGTATAGTCTCAAGTCATTAAAAACATACACGCCCCACACATGTTCATATTTCAAGGTGCACTAAATTATTGCATGCGATGATTAAGGATGGCCATCATGGTGGTATCTTAGCTGGTACACGGGAATAGCAAACATGCTGATGTGGCAAAGAATTAAAGAAGAGAGGGGGCTTAGACTAACTAGTGTTCATGCATGCATTGGTAAACACATTTTTTGTGAAGAACGACAGCATTAGTTGAGTACTTTTGCAGACTTCAAAAACTATTCCACCGCCTCTACTATCTTGCTAAGAGTAGGTGAAATTTTTGAGTCGAGCCCTTTAAACTAGAAGGGAGGTAGTGGTACTCTAATAGCTAGGTGTGTAAGTCATCTTACGAAAACCAAATAATCCCAAAACACGTAGGCGTGGTGCATTAACTTCTACCTCGTTTCTTGTTTCTTGACATATCAACCAATAAGAGATGAGGGTGTGCATGCTTTTAATGACCTGAGACTATCAAACATGACATGTAGTGGTTAGTTCATTGCATGCAATACTATTTAATTAGCAAATAAACATTAATGTCTCTCGTTTTCCCCTCCTCCTTGGTCACAGTGCACAGCCTAAGATGACTTACTCACCTAGACGGAGGAAGTATCAACATTCACAATGTCAAATCAATATTTTTACACTCATTATAAAACGTAGTTCTTATACTCATTATAATCAGTATTGTAGATATTGATATTTTTAGTATAAATTTGGTCGTGGGATTTCATTGATGCCTGTCAAAGCATGGAGGAATCGGAGCTTAGGGCTTGCATTGCCGGTCTCTACATAGGTATTTCTCTTCATAATCCTGTAATTTTAGAGACTGATTGCGCTTTTGTGGTAGCGTCTCTTGCATCGGGGGACCATGACAGGTCTGCTATGCGTGACCTGAAGATGAAAGCGTTGAGCATCTCGAAGTTGATCAACAATCTTCAATTGTCAAAGATTAGCCGTTCGGCCAATAAGGTTGCACACTTAATCGCTAAGTATAGCTTTGACAATAGATTAGATGGTATTCTTGTAAATAACATACCGCCCTGTGTGGTGAATATTGTATCAAATGAGTGTACTGGTGTGGCTGGTTAATTAATATAAGGTGGTGTTTAAAAAAAGTATATATTGGGTCAAACACTTTGCAAACGGTTGACGGGAGTAAAAAGGACCAGAGGGAGTATCATGCATGCGGAGTAGGCAAAAAAATTGCTCATTTTTAGCCGGTCGAAGTCTCAAAGGGCGTGACCGCGCGAGGGAGGTGAAGGTCGTGGGAGACACGACGGTTGACGGAATTAAGTGAAGTTACATCCACGCGCCGGCATGGCGTGCAAACAAGCAGAAGCTATACCGTCAGGCCTACGATATGGGTCTAGTAGACATGACATCTAGTGGGTCCCGCATAGTTCTCGAGAACTCTTTGGGGGCTTGCAGCCGTTTATCCACCGGGTAAGCCAGCAACCCCACGCCGTTCGCACACCCTACTCGTCCCCGTCTTCTACCTCGCAACAGTTCGCTCCCAGTCGTCCCATCCTTTCACATTAGTTCGCTCCCAGTTTTTGCGGGGTACAACAGTTCAACTTCTCCTAACCCTCCTCCAATATCCATGGCCTCCCAAATCTCCATGGTCGCCGCTGAGTACCAGGTTAGAGCCATCACTGACGATCAGTTCATCGTCATCTACACACATGGATCCGCGACGGTGAGAGCATGGCTTGCTCGCTTCCTACGCGTGTTCAACAGTTCAACGGATGAGTGGGTCGCTGGGCTAGATGTTGAGTACACCACAGTCCTGGGATGAGAGAAGGCTCTAAAGGACGAAGAGAGGAACAAGCCCGCCGTGATCCAGGTTTGCGTACATAACGTTTGCTTGGTCTACCACATATGCCATGCCGACGTTGAGTGCCAGGATTTTAAGAACTTCCTCAAGGACAAAAGAGTGAAATTCGTTACTGTAGGCTTTAAGAACAACAAAGAAGTCCTGCATCGGATAGGTCTCGTTGTAGGCCAGCTCTTCGATCTCCAGAAGGCAAGCCTGGTGTCCTTCTCTCAACCTTCAATGTTGACCCTGGCAGCAGCCATGATTGATCCTTTGTACGCTAAACTGAAGAAACCTCATCACGAGTTTCATCATGCATGGAGTCGAAGACATTAGATGAAGATCACATCCTGTACGCAGCAATGGATGCCTACCGCTTGGAATGGCAGGTAAATACCGCATATAGGTAGATATGGTGGAGACTCATGGAATAAACTTGGTTCAAGGAATTTGGATGCACAAGCAGTATTCCCGCTTAGTACAGATATTTTGGCTAGCAAAGGATTCTAAATAGCAAGCACCACATGTTAGAGGATCCATAACAATATAACTTCTATACAAATATACCCAAGCATAACTCATTATGTTGTCTTTTTGTCCAACTTCAACTAATTTGCTCAGGTTTGAAAATAATTAATGGGGCTCACAATCATAGAAGATGTCCAATATAGTATATTTATATGTGAAATCTCTTTTCCTTCAATATTCTTTCATGAATTGTTCAAGTGACCAATACAATGTTTGCTAACCTTAAATAAATTTACCACCTCTACTTCTTATATGTGAAGTCATTACTCCCCATGGGATAAGCATATGAAACATATATAATTTCAGATTTATGATATTCAACTCATACAACCAATTACTCATAGGATATAAGTGAAGCACACGAGTAAATGACAAACTACTCTAAAAAGATATAAGTGAAGATCAATGAGTAGTCAAATAATTATTTAGCTATGTGAGAACTCTCTCTGATTTAAGTTTTTCACATCTTAAGTACTTTATTCAAACAGCAAGAAAAATAAAATAAAATAAAATGGCAGTGCAAGGATAGCACAACTCATGTGAAGAAGCAAAAACTTAGGCTCAACTGATACTAACTGATAATTGTTGAAGAAGAAAGGTGGGATGCCAACCGGGGAATCCCCAAGCTTAGATGCTTGAGACTTCTTGAAATATTATCTTGGGGTGCCTTGGGCATCCCCAAGCTTGAACTTTTGCGTCTCCTTAATTACTTTTATATCCCGGTTTCCCTAAATCTCAAAAACTTCATCCACACAAAACTCAACAAGAACTCACGAGATAAGTTAGTATAAACCAATGCAAAAACCTTATCATTCTCTACTGTAGCAAATCAAAAAATTATTGTTCCATATTGCATACTAAATGCTTATGCATATTTAATACTCCTATCCTCTAATAGAATCATTAAACAAGCAAACATATGCAAAAATTGCAAAGATAACAGCAATCTGCCAAAACAGTACAGTCTGTAAAGAATGCACGATTCATCATACTTCCCTAACTCCAAAAATTATGAAAATTTACCACACTGTAGAAAATTTATCAGAGCTCAATATGCAAAAAAAAGTTCAACATTTTATCATATTCTAACTTTTCTAGGGAATTTTTGTAACAGCGGTAAACTTTCTGTTTTGAAACAGCAACATGTATACTTGCAAAATAAGCATGGTAAAGGCTATCCTTGACATTTTTATTGAAAAGAAAGATGCAAAACATTATTCTAAATAAAAGCAAGCAAATCCTAACAAAAGAAAATGAGTCTCCAAGCAAAACACATATCATGTGGTGAATAAAAATGTAGCTCCAGGTAAATTTACCGATGAACGAAGACGAAAGAGGGGATGCTATCCGGGGCATCCCCAAGCATAGGCTCTTGGTTGTCCTTTAATATTACCCTGGGGTGCCTTGGGCATCCCAAGCTTAGGCTCTTGCCACTCCTTATTCCATAGTCCATCGAATCTTTACCCAAAACTTGAAAACTTCACAACATAAAACTCAACAGAAAACTCGTAAGCTCCGTTAGTATAAGAAAATAAATCACCACTTTTGGTACTGTTGTGAACTCATTCTAAATTAATATTTGTGTAATATCTAATGTATTCCAACTTATCTATGTTTCATACCCTCCGATACTACTCATAGATTCATCAAAATAAGCAAACAACACATAGAAAACAGAATCTATCAAAAACACAACAGTCTGTAGTAATCTGTAACTCTCGAATACTTATGTACCTCCAAAAATCCTACAAAATTAAGAGAAATTTGTGTACCAATCCAGAGCAAAAAGAATCAGATCAAAAGCATGTTTCTGTGAATTATCAAAACTAATTTACTGAGTGCAAAAGTTTCTGATTTTCAGAAGGATCAACACAACTATCACTGTAAGCTATCCTAAAGGTCTTCCTTGGAACTTTATTGAAACAAAAGCTATAAATGTGATTACTACAATAGCATAATCATGTGAACACACAAAAATAGTAGGGGTAAATATTGGGTTGTCTCCCAACAAGCGCATTTCTTTAATGCCTTTCTAGCTAGGCATGATGATTTCAATGATGCTCACATAAAAGATGAGAATTGAAACATAAAGAGAGCATCTTGAAGAATATGACTAACACATTTAAGCCTAACCCACTTCCTATGCATAGGGATTTTGTGAGCAAACAACTAATGAGAACTTGAAACAACTAGGATAGGAAGGTAAAACAAGCTAATCTTCAAGATTTTCAACACATAGAGAGGAAACTTGATATTATTGCAATATGTAGAAGCATATGATCCTCTCTCATAATAATTTTCAGTAGCATCATGAATGAATTCAACAATATAACTATCACATAAAGCATTCTTTTCATGATCTACAAGCATAGAAATTTTATTACTCTCCACATAAGCAAAATTCTTCTTATTCGGAATAGTGGGAGTATCATAAGAGACTCGAATACTATAAATTGTTTCCACATTAAAGGAGTATTGTTTAGAAAAAGGGTAATCATAATCATGACAATTTTTATAAATATAATCATCACTACTTTTTATAGCATAAGTGTCATCACAATAATCATCATAAATAGGAGGCATACTATCATCATAATAAATTTGCTCATCAAAACTTGGGAGGCTAAAAATATCATCTTCATTAAACATAGCTTCCCCAAGCTTGGGACAAACATTAATTGCAGCAAATAAATTCTCAAACATGTCATTCTCATGAAAAATAGCATCCCCAAGCTTGGGCCTTTTCATATCATAAGCATAATCACTCTCATCATTAGTAGTATGTATAGCACCAATAGTATAGCAATTATCATCATCACAATGAGTAATAGGAGCAACATCATTCAGGAGGGGTACCTTTTTACCTTTGCTTCTACGTCTTTTCTTTTTCTTCTTCGCATCATGTGCGGGGTTAACCCTATTTTTGGAGCTCCTTATTAATGAGATTGGCTAGATAGAAGGCTCCTCCTCATTACCTGATTCATCATATGAAAGAATAGGAGGATATTGGGAAATCTCTTCGCTTTCATTAGTATTCTCTTCATCTTCTATTTGTTTTCTTGATTTTATGTAATTGGCAATGTAAGGATTTTCAATGTAATTCACCGCACAATACATATAAATTTCCTCTAGATCAAAATCAAGAACTTTATCAAGGACAAACTCTGGAAGATTCTTAGTTAAACGTTTCATTTCTTCATAACCCATAAGCAAACTAAGTTCATTATGATGTGCAAGGGAAATCAAGTCATCGCAATTTTTGGACACGATTCGATCATGAAATAATTTGCATTGGGTATTTAAATGATCTTGTTCATTGCAAATTTAACAAGGATGGCAAAGACATTTTAAATTTTCAGCACAAACTTCTAGCCTCTCTTGGAACCATTTAGTTTCTAAATACTTATGCCTCTTGCAAAATCTATCTTCCCTATTTGGTGTGTACTCGCAAACTCTATGCATTTCACAAAAGTTGACATTCTTATAAGAGACATTTTCATCATGACTAGTGCAATCATCATTAGTACTATGGACATTCAAAGAGTTCCTACTAACAACATTGCAATCATGCTCATTATTCAAAGATTAAGTGCCAAACATTCTAATGCATTCTTCTTCTAACACTTTGGCACAATTATCGGAATCCTTATTCTCAGGAAAGATATTAAAAAGATGAAGCATATGAGACACCCTCACTTCCATTTTTTGTAGTTTTCTTTTATAAACTAAACTAGTGATCAAACAAGAAACTGAAAGACTCGATTGCAAGATCTAAAGATATACCTTCAAGCACTCACCTCCCCGGCAACGGCGCCAGAAAAGAGCTTGATGTCTACTACGCAACCTTCTTCTTGTAGACGTTGTTGGGCCTCTAAGTGCAGAGGTTTGTAGGACAGTATCAAATTTCCCTCAAGTGGATGACCTAAGGTTTATAAATCCGTGGGAGGCATAGGATGAAGATGGTCTCTCTCAAACAACCCTTCAACCAAATAACATGGAGTCTCTTGTGTCCCCAACACACCCAATACAATGGTAAATTGTATAGGTGCACTAGTTCGGCGAAGAGATGGTGATACAAGTTTAATATGGATGGTAGTTATAGGTTTTTGTAATCTGAAATTATAAAAACAGCAAGGTAAATAATGATAAAGGTGAGCACAAACGGTATTGCAATGCTAGGAAACAAGGCTTAAGGCTCATACTTTCACTAGTGCAAGTTCTCTCAACAATAATAACATAACTGGACCATATAACTATCCCTCAACATGCAACAAAGAGTCACTCCAAAGTCACTAATAGCAGAGAACAAACAAAGAGATTATTGTAGGGTATGAAACCACCTCAAAGTTATCCTTTCTGATTGACCTATTCAAGAGTCCGTAGTAAAATAACACGAAGCTATTCTTTCCGTTCGATCTATCATAGAGTTTGTACTAGAATAACACCTTAAGATACAAATCAACCAAAACCCTAATGTCACCTAGATACTCCAATGTCACCTCGAGTATCCGTGGGCATGATTATACGATATGCATCACACAATCTCAGATTCATCTATTCAACCAACACAAAGTACTTCAAAGAATGCCCCAAAGTTTCTACCAAAGAGTCAAGACGAAAACGTGTGCCAACCCCTATGCATAAGTTCACAAGGTCACTGAACCCGCAAGTTGATCACCAAAATGTACATCAAGTAGATCACGTGAATATCCCATTGTCACCACAGATAAGCACATGCAATACATACATCAAGTGTTCTCAAATCCTTAAAGACTCAATCCGCTAAGATAACTTCAAAGGGAAAACTCAATCCATTACAAGAGAGTAGAGGGGGAGAAACATCATAAGACCCAACTATAATAGCAAAGCTCGCGATACATCAAGATCATGCCAAATCAAGAACACGAGAGAGAGAGAGAGATCAAACACATAGCTACTGGTACATACCCTCAGCCTCGAGGGTGAACTACTCCCTCCTCGTCATGGAGAGCGCCGGGATGATGAAGATGGCCACCGGTGTGGGATCCCCCTCCGGCAGGGTGCCAGAATAGGGTCCCGATTGGTTTTTGGTGGTTACAGAGGCTTGCAGCGGCGGAACTACCGATCTAGGTTATGTTTCATGGGTTTATGTATTTATAGGAGGGTTTGGCTTCGAGAAAAAGTCAGGAGGACCCGTGGGGTGTCCACGAGGCAGGGGGTGCGCCCCAGGGGGGTGGGTGTCGTGGTACTAAGACTGACAGTAAAAGTATGGGGTACGTATGAGGAGGCAAGGTCCTGGCTACGGTGAGGTTGTACGCAAGTGTTTACGAGTTCAAGCCCCTCTCGGAGGAGGTAAAAGCCCTACGTCTCGGTGCCCGGAGGCGGTCGACTGGAATATGAGGGTGTGTGTTACAGGGGGTGTGAACCCTTGTCCCAGAGGAGGGGAATGGCTTAAATGGAGTGCGCCAGGACCCCAGCCATCCCCCATTACAAGGAGTTCAATGTACATAAAAATGGGACGTTACTGATAACGCCAGCCATAAATGCTATTAATGAGATTAAAAACTATGGAGTGATTGTCCGACCGTTGCCATTCTGAGTGAGTCTTGGTCTACAGTAGATCGAGTGATTGATTGGTCGAGTGTCGTCAGGAAGGAGGGGTACCCGAGTGACTGACTTGTCGAGTGGATTGCACTCGACGTCTTCTCTAGGTATTTCTTGTTGTCTCTTGGGCTTCTTTACTTCTAGGGTAGTGACCTTGGGTAGGGCGTATAGGTCAGGCCTATGACCCTACCCTAGGTCTATATCCTCATCATTAGCCCCCGAATGGATTAAGGTCCAAGTGAAAGAAGTTGAAGTTAGCCTTGCTTCGACTCTTGAGCTTCACAGGCATCTGTGCTGAACTGGGAGTTAGTGTTGGAACTTCGGCTTCGCTTCAGTCACCTTGATCGATTCAGAAGTTGCCGAGTGGATATACACCTTACCTCGGATCTTACGGGATTCAAATTTTCGGGGAAGCGCATGGGACGGAGCGTGCCAAAATAAGCGGGATGGATAGACAGGAGCGCCTCGATCCCCGTGCCACCTTTTTTGCCATGTACTCAGCGCACAACTGTTTCGGGATTTGACAGGATTGCTTGGGCCCGCGCTTCAGTCACTCGGAAGTGGGTCCTTAAAAGGCGACAAGGCCGAGACGCCTGCACTATGCGCGTCCATTCTCCTTCTTTCTCCTCTGCTTCTCCATCGCATCTTGCCCCTCCCCTCTTGACGCCGCTGCCCCGCCACCATGGTGAAGGACAAGACGGCGTCATTGGAACACACGAAGAAGGCGACGGGGGTGGCGAAAGGCAAGAAGACGAACCAAGGGTCGTCGTCACGGTCGGCGCTGCCGCCGGGTTGGATCCGGGGCGACTGGATCCGATCTTCGCTCCGGCCGGAAGATTTGGAGGAGCTGGCCGAGTCCGGACTGATCGCCCACGGGGCTGCGAGGCTGCCGGAGGGGGAGACAGAACCTCAGCCGCGACAGGGTGAGTGCATTTTGCTCGCAACCCATCTTGATCGCGGTTTCTCCCTCCCCCACACCCTTTTTTCGAGGTTTCTTGAACTTTTTTGGAGCCCAACTCCATCACTTCTCTCCCAACACCATTACGTACCTTGTTGTGTTCGTGTCGATGTGCGAGAACTTCCTGGGTTGTCGACCGCACTAGGGTCTTTTCAAGCACATCTTCACAATCCGATCCCAGTCGGTGAAAAAAAGCGAATACGAGTGACGTGAGAACACATGTTATCCAAATGTGTGGGGGTTTGGGTATCCAGAAGAGGAAAAGGAGTTCTTTCCCTTCCATGACACTTCCTGAGTCGGTCAGAGGCTGGCAGTCGACCTGGTTCTACTGCCAGGACATTATGACTCCAGGTCAGTCGACTGGGCTTCCCCCTTTCTCCTTAGACCGTGTCCAGCAACCTTCTTCACTGAAAGTGACCACTGCGGAGAGGGTACAAACGGACATGTTGGTCGAGAGAGTGGTTCAGTTGATCAACAGGGTGTCACCGGCATGGACTTGTTGGAGGTGTTTCTCAATCGACGCATCCAGCCGCTTCAGGCTCGTGACCACTCGATGTGGATGTACTCTGTTGCCAATGACACCTCTCGGGTCCATCCAGAGGAGGTTTCGGCCAATACAGTGGCCATGTGGTTGAAGAGTATCACATGAACTAAGGACAACCCCAGGGGAGCCAGGAGAGTCGACCCATTCAGCGACAGCAACCAAGCAGATAAGGTTTAATCTTTGTTACCGACCGTTTTCCTGTATGTCTTGCATCTGTCTCTGAATCCGACTGAAGTTTGTTTGACTCTTTGCCTTGTAGATTTACACTGAGATGTACTCCATGCCCAACGGTGAGCAAGCTTTAGAGTAGGACCAGTAGGGGGAGGACAGCATGGAAGAGAGCGGCGACTGGCAGTCTCCAGAGGACGACTACGAGGAGGAGAGCAAGGAGTCGGACGATGACGAGGTGGTCAACTCGCCACCATGCTCAGAGCATCGATCCAAGCTTCTCCATGACCCAGCGGGCGGGCGCGGCAAGTTCGCAATTCCAAGCACCCAAGCATAGAAACGCACTCAGACGTCGTCTCCGGAGCTGACGGGGAAGGTTGCCAAGCAGCCCAAGGTCGCGCCCTCGAAGGCTGGGAAGACCTTGCCCAAGATCAAGATGGACGTTCTTGTCACCTCCGGGTGAGTGCTCGACCTTTCTGTGTTTTCTTCTACTAACTGATATTTCTATTTTAGCCGAATGGGTTGTAAACTTTTCCAGCCTAGCATCAGCTGCGACTGATATGGACGTAGACAAGGCTCCAGGTGACGAGGAAACTGATGATGCGGCCACCTCCAAAGCTAGTATGTTCCATTCGACTTGAATTTATTCTATCGATTGAATTGTTGGTCGATAGAACCTTTGAGGTTGCTTTTTGTCGCAGCTCCACGGGACATTGTCGTGCTTCCAGATGATGAAGAAGAAGTGCCTCTGAGAGAGAGAAGGGGGAGGGGCAGGGCGTCAAGCAGGAAAGCGCCCGAGGGTCAGGTCCCTCGGTCGACACTGGTGCCTGAGACAGTGGTCGAGCGATCCGGAGATCCGACTCGGACCAACGTCACTTTCGCCAATCCGCTGAAGACTGACCGACCATCGGGGTCAACTGCTCAGACCTCTGCTGCTCCAGTACAACTCCATGCATCTGACCCTGTGGCTGCTCCGACTGTGCTATTGTCATCACTCTTCGTTGCATACCAGACTCCAGACGACCCGCCGAGTGCCGCCAGGGAGACTCTTCTCCAGGTCAACCTCGTGATGGAGCAGATGAAGGTGGTGCATGAGGCCAGTCAGATTGCTTACAATGCCAGCACCGCTCTGCAAGCCAACGTCTAGGTTAGTTGATGTCCGACTGATCCCTTGAGTAGTAAGAGATGTCACTGTTGTTTCACTATCCATATGGTGTCCTTGGATGAGCGTTTTGGAACCTATTATGTGCATCTATGGACCTGCATTTCGCATCCAATCACCCACTGGGGTGTTTCTGCCTTAGAACCGAGTAGCTCTTTCATTTTGAATCGACCAGGTTGAGTCGAGTGTTTTTTCAAACCAGTGGGGGCATGCAGAGTGCACCCACTGGGTGTAGTCCCCGAGAACGCGGTCGACTGCTTGGTAGTCAGCTGGGGTCTGAGAATCTCTCTTTTTTCTTTTCTTTTACTCATGCTGGGCAGACCATGCCGAGTGTAAAACCAAACCAGTGGGGGCAAGCTAAGAGCACCCACTGAGTGTAGTCCCCGAGACTACTGTTGAATGTTTGATTCAGCGGTAGTCTTAGAGGAACTTTCACTGTGATTGACCTTTTTTGTTTCTGTCGACTGACATATCTTTTTTTCTGACTGCAGAGGTCTTGTGATCTTGGGGCTCAACTTTCTGAACTAAATAAGAAGCAAATCATCCTCAACTTTGATCTGGGTTTGGCGCAGAAGATCCTCAAGAAGGCCCAAGACGAAACAGCTATCATGGGAGGTAACCACTCGCCCACCGTTCACCTTATGATTCTCTATCTCTTTTCTCAGTCTCTTTGAACCGAGTGATTTCACTCGAACAGATGTGTGTAGTGAAAATCGTCAACTTCAAGATCGTCTGAAGAATGTTATTTCTTTTGGACAAAATGAAGCAGGCTCTGGAGAAGAAGGACCAGGATCTTGCCGCGGCCTAGAAGGAGGCGTGAGAAAAAACAGCACTTGCGGACAAGAAGTTGGCTTTAGTCAGCAAGTTGGAAGAGGAGATTGCGCAACTGAAGAAAGACAAGGAAAGCCTGACCGGTGAAGTTGGGAGTCTTAAAGCTAAGAAGGGCGAACTGGAGTCTTATCTAGGGCAGCTTCCTACGAAGTTGGTCCTCAAACTTGAAAGTATTTCCCCTTGTTCGACTTATTTGTTGGTGTCGACTGACGTGCCTTGTTGAACTGTCGATTCACTGTTTTTTCCGATTGTGCAGAATTTTGCCAAGACTTTGAAGCAGAAACTGGGCGAGTCAAGACATGTATTGATCCCATCAACTATCCTGTCAAAGATGACGTTGCAATGAATGTGTTGCGGTTGGAGTCACGCATGGATAGTGTTGTTGGTTATCTCGCCCGACTGAAAGTTGCGATGACGTGGGTTGATGCTGAACTCTGGCCCGAGGCGGAACTATCACAAGACCTCGAGTCTTTGATGGCTCGACTAAATCAAATCCCCGGTCGAGTGCAGGAATGGAAGAAGTCATCTGCTTGTTGTGGTGCTGACGTCGCTCTGTCGTTGGTGCGAGTGCACGACAAGGATGTTAGCGGCACTCAAGGTTGCCAACACAAAGAAGCTCACTTTCCTGTCTTTCATGGACACCTTCCTTGACGCCGCCACTCGCATTGCAGATAGCATCGACCTTGACAGTTTCTATGACCCAGCAAGTCCTTCTCTGGTCGAGTGAACGAAACATTATGTTCCACTTTTATTTGCCTCGGAATGCCGAGTAGTTTATGTAACCGTTAAACTCTTTCAGGCTTGACACCTGAGTACTTCTGTCCATCGCGGTTCCAAACATTTGTGGGTTTTATCCGAACTTGGTTCTCCTTGGATATCATGGCTTTTTCTTTTATCGTTTCTGAATGTCCTTTCATCGAGTGGACGTGACACCTTGTCATCCTTGCGGATCGGGATGGAACGTACATTGTACTTGTGACGCAGCTCAGACGTGGTGTTCAATCGACACCTCGTCGTCCTTGTGGATCAGGATGGTACATTGTACTTGTGACGCAGCTCAGACGTGGTGTTCAGTCGACACCTCATCTTCCTTGCAGATCAGGAATAGCTCAGACGTGGTGTTCAATCGACACCTCGTCGTCCTTGCGAATAAGGATGGATCGTACGTTGTATTTGTGGCGTAGCTCAAAGGATATATGTGACTTAGGCGGGTACGGGGTCGCAGCTAAGCCCCCCGAGTGGGAGGATTGCTCTCCACTCGGAATGTTTTTTAATTTAGGCGATTACGGGGTCGCAGCTAAGCCCTTGAGTGGGAGGATTGCTCTCCACTCGGAATGTTTTTAACTTAGGCGATTACGGGGTCACAGCTAAGCCCCCGAGTGGGAGGATTGCTCTCCACTTGGAATTTTTTTAACTTAGGCGATTGCGGGGTCACAGCTAAGCCCCCGAGTGGGAGGGTTGCTCTCCCCTTGGAACGTTTTTAACTTAGACGATTACGGGGTCGCAGCTAAGCCCCCAAGTGGGAGGATTGCTCTCTGCTTGGAGTGTTTTTAACTTAGGCGATTGCAGGGTCGCAGCTAAGCCTCCGAGTGGGAGGGTTGCTCTCCACTCGGAATGTTTTGAACTTTCGTGAGTACGGGGTCACAGCTAAGCCCCCGAGTGGGAGGATTGCTCTCCACTCGGAATGTTTTTAACTTAGGCGATTACGGGGTCGCAGCTAAGCCCCCGAGTGGGAGGATTCCTCCCCACTCGGAGTGTTTTTTAACTTAGGCGAGTACGGGGTCGCAGCTAAGCTCCCGAGTGGGAGGATTGCTCTCCACTCGGAATGTTTTTAACTTAGGTGATTACGGGGTCACAGCTAAGCCCCCGAGTGGGAGGATTGCTCTCCACTTAGAGTGTATTTAACTTAGGCGAGTACGGGGTCGCAGCTAAGCTCCCGAGTGGGAGGATTGCTCTCCACTTGGAATGTTTTTAACTTAGGCGATTATGGGGTCGCAGCTAAGCTCCCGAGTGGGAGGATTGCTCTCCACTTAGAGTGTTTTCAACTTAGGCGAATCAGGTTCGCGGCTAAGCAACCCACTGGGGGATTTGGACACGAATGGTTATGGGGAATCAATCATGTAAGATACTGTAAAATCTTGTCTTTGAAAAAGCAAACTGAAGTACTCTTATTACAAGCACTCGTCGGGTCGAGTGAAGTTTAAGTATAGAAAGGAAGAAGCAGCTCTACGTTCCATGCGTGTGGCTCGTCTATGCTCTTGGATATATTGTAGATGTGGTATGCCCCGTTGTGAGGCACCTTGGTGATGATGAAGGGACCTTCCCAGGCCGGAGCGAGCTTGTGGGGCCGTTTCTGATCCACTCGGAGCACGTGGTCTCCTTCTTGAAACGCTCAACCTCTAACGTTGCGAGCATGGAATTGGCGCAGATCTTGCTGGTAGATGGTCGACCAAATCAAAGCCATCTTGCATTCTTCTTCCAGGATATCAATTGCGTCTTCGCGTGCCTGCTCCGCTTCAGCTTCTAAGAAAAGTTCCACTCGAGGGGCATTGTGCAGCAAGTCACTCGGAAGCACAGCCTCGGCACCGTACAACAGGAAGAAGGGGGTTCGGTCAGTCGACTGGTTCAGTGTTGTTCTCAGCCCCCATAGGACAGACGGTAACTCAGTCACCCAAGCTCCAGCAGTGTGTTTGAGGTCGCGCATCAGACGAGGTTTTAACCCTTGAAGGATCAAACCATTCGCCCTTTCTGCTTGTCCATTCGACTGCGGGTGTGTGACAGACGCATAGTTGACCCGAGTGCCTTGGAACACGCAGAACGCCTTGAACTCATTAGAATCAAAGTTGGATCCATTATCTATGATAATGTTGTGAGGTACTCCATATCTAAATATCAACTCCTTGATGAAACTGATGGCAGTGCCTGCACCAAGGTTTTTGATGGGCTTGGCTTCGATCCACTTGGTGAACTTGTCGACTACTACAAGCAAATGGGTGAAACCACTCGCGCCGGTCTTGAAGGGTCCAACCATATCAAATACCCAAACTGCAAATGGCCAGATGAGTGGAATAGTCTTTAGGGCAGACGCAGGCTTGTGGGACATGTTGGAGTAGAACTAGATACCCGCGCACTTGTCGACTATATCTTTCGCCATCTCATTTGCTCGAGGCCAATAGAATACCGCTCATTATGCTTTGTCCATGGTGCTCCGAGAGGACGCATGGTGACCACAAGTCCCCGAGTGGATATCATTTAAGATCATTCGACCTTCTTCTGGGGTGATGCAGCGCTGAGCCACTCTTGTGACGCTCTCTCTGAAAAGCTATCCTTTTATCACTGTGAAAGCTTTGGATCGACGGACTATCTGGCGAGCCTCATCTTCATATTCTAGGAGCTCCTTTATGAGAATGTACGCGATGTACGGTACTGTCCAATCGGGTGTGCTCACCAAGACTTCCATGATCAGATCGAGCACGGCCGGAACCTCGATCTCAGTCGGGTTGGTTGAACTTATTGGTTGCAGGGTCTCTTCCTTGAAGGGATCTTCTTGCACTAACGGGGTATGGAGATGCTCCAAGAACACGTTGCTGGGAATAGGTTTCCGAGTGGAACCTATCTTTTCCAGATCATCAGCAGCTTGGTTCTTAATCTGAGGTAGGTGGTGGAGCTCTAACCCCTCAAACTTCTTCTCTAGCTTTCTCACTGCATTGCAATATCCTGTCATTGCGGGACTCCTGACGTCCCATTCTTTCGTTACTTGATTAACCACTAAGTCTGAGTCGCCATAAACCATCAAGCGTCGGACGCCGAGTGAAATAGCCATACGCAACCCATACAATAATGCATCATACTCTGCTTCATTGTTCGTAGAGTCAAAGTGAATCTGGAGGACATAACTGAGCTTGTCTCCTCGTGGGGATACTAAGACCACTCCTGCGCCAGAGCCATTCAACATCTTGGACCCATCAAAGAACATGGTCTAATGTTCTGACTGGATTTGAGTCGGCTGCTGTTGTTCTGTCCACTCTGCGAGGAAATCTGCAATTGCTTGAGACTTGATGGCCTTATTTGCCTCAAACTTGATATCTAGTGGAAGAAGTTCAATCTCCCACTTCGCCACTCGACCAGTTGCATCTCTGTTGTTCAGAATCTTTGACAATGGAGCATCGCTGATGACTAAAACTGAGTGATCAGAGAAATAATGTGCAACCTTCTTCATGGTTAGGTAAATCCCATAAACAAGCTTCTGATAATGAGGGTATCTCTGCTTGGATGGGGTCAAGACCTCTGAAATGTAATAGACTGGGCGCTGAGCTTTGAAGGCCTTGCCTTCCTCCTCCTGCTCGACCGTGAGCATCGTGCTGACAACTTGTCCCTTGGATGCAATGTAAAGCAGTAGAGGCTCCTTGCTAACCGGAGCAGCAAGCACCGGCTGGGTGGAAATCAGTGCTTTGAGCTCTTCAAACGCTGCTTCAGCTTCATCATTCCACTCGAACTTGTCAGACTTCTTCATCAGTCGGTAAAGAGACAGTGCCTTTTCACCGAGGCATGAGATGAATCGAATCAATGCAGCCAAACAACCAGTAAGCTTCTGAACGTCATGCACACGCACTGGGCTTTTCATTCGGACGATTGTGCCAATCTTCTCTGGATTTGCATCAATCCCTCATTCGGAAACGAGAAAACCGAGTAACTTTCCGCCTGGGACTCCGAATGTGCTTTTTGTCAGATTGAGCTTGATATCATACCTTCTCAGGTTGGCAAAGGTTTCAGCAAGGTCAGTCAGCAGGTCGGAACCTTTGTGTGACTTAACCATTATGTCATCCATGTATGCTTCCACATTCCGACTGATTTGAGTGAGCAGGCACTTATGAATCATGCGCATGAATGGGGCGCCAGCATTCTTGAGGCGAAAGGGCATAGTAACATAGGAAAAAAAACCGAACGGGATGATGAAAGCCGTCTTTATCTCGTCGGGTCCATACAGTCGGATCTGATGGTACCCGGAATAAGCGTCCAAGAAGGATAGTCGCTCACACCCCACAGTTGAGTCAACTATCTGGTCGATGCGGGGCAGAGGAAAATGATCTTTCGGGCAGGCCCGATTGATGTGGTTGAAGTAAATACACATTTGGAGTGATTTGTCTTTCTTGGGAACCATAACAACATTGGCGAGCCACTCGGAGTGGTATATCTCGCGGATGAACTCAGCAGCCAGGAGCCGAGCCACCTCCTCGCCAATGGCCTTTCTCTTCTCCGTGGCGGACCAATGGAGATGCTCCTTAATAGGTTTTACTTTTGGGTCGACTCGCAAACGATGCTGAGCCAGTCCCCTGGGTACACCGACATGTCAGAGGGCTTCCATGCAAAGATGTCCCAGTTCTCATGGAGGAACTAGATGAGTGCTTCTTCCTATTTGTTGTCGAGTGTTGTCGAGATATGGGTTGGAGCAGCATTGGGGTCGGTCGGGTGAATGTGGACTGGCTTGGTCTCGCCGGCCGACTAAAATGCGAACTCCGAGGCAGGCCTCTTAGCACGCAACAAATCACTCGGATCTGCAGTTTTCTGATACTCTTGCCATTCTACTGCCGCCATCTGCTCGTCTGCTATCTTGGCTCCATCTTGAAGACAATCTTTCGCTCTCTTATGGTTGCCAGAAACCGTTATCACACCTTTAGGACTAGGCATCTTCATCTTGAGGTATACATAACACGGTCGAGCCATAAAGCTGGCATATGCGGGTCGGCCCAAAATGGCATGGTAGGTACTCTGGAAATCAGCGACCTCAAACATTAATTTCTCCTTGCGGAAATTCTTTTCATCATCGAAAACCACATCAAGAGTGATCTGACCAAGTGATTCGGCTTTCTTTCCAGGGATGATTCCATGGAATCGCATGTTGCTCTTGCTAAGTTTGGACATCGGAATGCCCATTCTTTTGAGGGCCTCAGCATACAGAATATTCAGACCACTGCCACCATCCATCAGAACTTTGGTCAGTCGAGTACCCCCTACGACTGGGTCGACCACCAGCGCTTGCCGCCCAGGGGTGGCTATGCGTGCTGGGTGGTCGGACTGGTCGAATGTGATGGTTTTTTTTGACCACTTCAAATACCTTGGTGTTGTCGGGGCGACCATGTTCACCTCTCTGTTAATGACCTTCAGTCGACTTCTGCTATCAGGATCAGCAAAAATCACCAAGGTGGCATTGACATTGGGATAACCATCCTCATCATCCTTATATTCTTTTTCCTTCCTAGACTCTTTGTCCTTATCGCTGGGCTTACTCTCTCAGAAGTTCTGGATTAGGAGTCGACATTGTCGAGTAGTATGCTTGGGGAGAATCAGGTTCCCCTCTTCATCCTTCTTGGTGTGAATGTGACACGGCAAGTCCATCACATCGTTTCCATCTTGGTCTTTAACCTTCTTAGGGGTCCAAGGCCCTTTGGGCTTTCCTTTGAATTTTCCTCTATTCAACACTGCTACTTCGGCAGGACCTGCTGCCTCAGCCTTTCGCTTCTGCTTCCGACTGGAATTTCCTCCTCCGTTGTACTGGGCAATTGTTTTATGTTTACCACTCCGGAGTCGATCCTCATCTTCGCCGTTAGCCTACTTGGTGGCAATCTCCATCATCCGAGTCAAAGGCATATCTCCAGTTCGATCGAATTTCAGATTGAGCTCTCTGTAGCGAACGCCTTCCTTGAAGGCACAGACTGCTTGGTGATCTAACACATTATCCACTGTGTGGTGTAGAGTGATCCATCTCTGGATATAGTCTCTCAAGGTTTCATTCGGTTTCTACACGCAGTCCTGCAGCTCCGGCAGACCAACAGGTCTCTTGCAAGTGCCCTCAAATGTTCTCGTAAACACTCAGGCCAACTCATCCCAACTCAAAATGCTCCCAGGGGCCAGCTGAGTCAACCAAGCCCTGGCAGAACCTTCAAGCATCAGAGGAAGGTGCTTCGTGGCCACCTCATCGCTGCCACCGCCGATGTGCACAGCCACTCGGTAATCCTCAAGCCAAGTGTCAGGCTTCGACTCTCCTCTAAACTTACTGACGCTAGTCAACAATCCGAAGTTATGAGGAATCTCAGCGGTTCTGATAGCTCTTCCGAAACACTCTGGGCCGGAAATGTGGACTCTGCTTCCACAGGGTCTGTCCAGATCCGGCCCTTCTCTGTATGCTCTGTTTCGATCGACCAAACCCTGCACAAGGACAGACCTTGCATCGATGCTGGGCTCTCTGGGGTCGACCAGAACTCTACGGTCGTTCCCATACGGACGCCTGTCGTCGTATCACCGGGGCGCATACAACCCGTCCCTCGGAAGGGGCGAAGGCGCTCGACGGTGGTTGTCAGAGGCGTACTCGCAATCATATTCTCCATGAACTCTTCCCAGATGCCGATCCGGATGATGATCATGGCCTCCATGCCACAAAGGTGACCTAGGACTGTGTAGCGACTGAATGGTGTCCGCTCTTACCGACCTGCTGTGGATTCTGTTCCGCGACTGGGATACAGCAGAGTTCTGGTCCCCTGCTGCTCGGAGCAGCGTTCTAATATGTTCCGGGCCTCTCCCAACCTTCGAACGGGGCGGCTGAATGGACTCTACAATACGCGCAACGGATGCAAGATTCTGAATTGGCGTGCGGAATACCTGAGTTTCCGGTGGAAACAATTGCCGTGGACGTCGACTGGACTCCGGGATCAGTCGATGAGCACGCTCATCGAGAGAATGTTGGAGATTCTCCAAACGAGTGCGCTTGGCCAGAGTGGCCAGGCGCACTGCCTCCAAGGCCCGTGCCTCGGTGGTTTCCCCTATGATGGGGGTATGGAGAGCCTCCACGTTGCGGTGATGCAGCTCCTCCCTCTGCTGCGAGCTAAGAGGTTAGAGATGATACTCTTCATGGTCGAGTGACGGGCCAGCGCTCCTACCGCCGTCGCCACCACGATGGAAACCAGGTGGGCTGCGATGGGAGTCGACCATGAGGACCTCCACCGCAGGGTCACAACTCCGGCTCTCAGAAAAAGTGTCTGCATAGTCAGTCGACAGATCGACCGACCCGCAGCGAAACACGTCGGGCTTGATTGCCACGACTTGGGTGGTGAACTCCTAGCGGGACACTGCATGCTTCACCCATCGCTGGAGCCACGAACGACCAGACCGCTTGCGGCGGCGTCCAGCAAAGTGAGACGATGATGCGAGGACCGACTGATATGGAGTCGACGGCTGCCGGAGGAGGACGCTGCACGCACTCGCGCGGAAGTGCGACAATCCATGAACCAGGAGAGCCTGGACGTCGAGGGGTGCCTCCTGAAGCCAGGCGGAGTCATCGGCGACGAAAATGAGCGCGCCGAGTCGGAACTCGCGGCCCATAACCAACCGCAGCTGGAAACCATGTTGATGAAGATCGAAGAAAATGCAACCTCGCCGGAAGTCGCTAAGACGCTTTGCCCAAGGTGGTACGTCACCGTGTCAGCGAGGAGGACGAGCACGTCCATCGCTACATGGTTGCATTGGAGGGCAAGTTCGACAATACCTGGCAGGTTCTTCAGGGACCTCACTGGAGCTATGATCTCATGATGGTTCCTTCTCTTTTGGTGACCATCGCCCGTGCCGATACCCTTCATTCTCTATGGTTCTAGCTGTATTAACGATGCTATATGTATGATACTATTCGATATGTATTAGTGATAATATTCGACGATGTATGGACGCAACAGATGATGTAGTTTTGCTTATTGAATGCATGCTAATTTAGTTTACCCGGGGACGAGCGGGTTAGGGGGTTCCTCGGTGTTGATGGTACCCTAAATATCAAGTGTCGTCAGTGTGAGATACATGTGGTCATCGGTGTCGAATACTACATCCATGTCCCACAAGTGACACAGTGGTCCTGCGTCTGCAGCAACAATTCTCAGCGTCGATGGCGGTCGAACACCATCGCGAATTTGTTTGGCAGTCTATGAGATGACGATTGAAAGCTAAGTGTTGAAACTTCAAACACCCTAACTAACTCAACTTGGTTTGGTTGTTTGAACTTTCAAAACTTGGCTTTAATCCTCATTGCAAAGGCTGCCAGACAAAATTGTTAAGGTGTTCGACCGTCATCGGCCACGAGAACTATTGTTGCGGGACGCCGGGCGTCAGGGTCACTTGTGGGAGGTGGATCTAGTGTTCAACGCCAAGCGCATCATGTATCTTGCACCGATGATACTTGCTATTTAGGGTTCTATCGACGCCGAGGAACCCCTAACCAGCTCGTCCTGTTGTAAATATTTAGTTAGGTTGAAGGAAAAAACAATATTGTTATGAAACTCATCTTTCGATTTGACGTAGATATATTTTATAACTATTTGTTGAATTTCGCATTTATGACAATTATGGCCATCAAGTTGGCATAGAGATATTTTAATCTAGGAGGTATGTGAACCGAAATTTGCAACCGACCCTCTTTTCGAGAAGTTAAATTTAGTTGAAAAATAAAATGAGTATTTGAAAGAAAAAATTAAAAGAATTGAAGAAGAGAAGATGACATTGGAGTTGTATGTTGCCAATGTGGTCGATGATCACAAGATGAAGATGAATGCAATGCGCTTGAAGATGGATGCAATGCGCTTGAAGATTAAGAAGATTAGAAAATATGCCATTGATAATGAGGCTTGGTATCATTATCCCGTTGGATCAATTGTTACCATAGTTGCGATCTTCATCGCATTTGTTGGGATGAGGGTAAGTTTTCTCTAGTGTTTTGTTTAACAAATGCATACTTAGCTACTTTCCTCCTAAATGGCATAACCACCTAAGTTAGACAAAAAATGATCTATACTTGGCTTTCTTTCCTCAAAAATGTCATGATAATCTTTGTTACCTCCAAAATGATATAGACTTACCTTACTTTCCTCGAAAATGACATAATAACCTTAGTAAGCTCCAAAATGACCTATTTACCTAGATTACCTCTAAGATGACCTACACTTAGCATTTTTACCTAGCTTAGCAAAAAAATGGCATTTTTACCTACCTTAGTTAGAAGAAGAAGAAGAAGAAGAAGATAAAAAGAGAAGAGGAGAAAAAGAAAGAGAAGAAAAAAATCTTCTTCTTCTTCTTCTTCTTCATTTTCTTCCTTTTCTTCCTTTTCTTTCTCTTCTTCTTCTTATTCTTATTTTTCTAGCTAGTCTTCTTCTTCTTCTAACTTGCTTCTTTCCCAATTTGCAGATTTGCTTTAGATGAGGAAGAAGCTTGCGTTGATGGAGTCTACTCTTCTCTTTATGCTTCCATCTTGTTTTGATTTGCTTTATATGAGGAAGCTTGCTACCTATATATGTATGGATGGATGAAACCATTGTATGCTTATTGTTGGATATGGCGGCTATGTATATGTGTTGGAAGAAACCATTTGCTATGTATATGTGTTGGATGATCATATCCATATGGCAGGGATATGATTTGCTATGTATATGTGTTCGTATGCTTGTCGAAAGTATTTTCATATATATATATATATATATATGTGTGTGTGTGTGTGTGTGTGTGTGTGTGTGTGTGTGTGTGTGTGAAATTCTGTCAAGTTGAATGAAATCAAGAAAAAACAGAAAAACAGGGGTTGTATAGACTCTTTGCCATCAGCTAGCGGACGGCAAGCATGCCACGTGTTAGCCACGTGTGCAACCTGGGGCAGTAGGCTGGCTATTTAGTAGCTTTGCCGTCCGCCAGCTGATGGCAAAGCTACCAAATAGGCTAGCACCCCAGGCACTGCCACGTGGCATGCTATGTCGTCTGCTGGCTTTGCCATCGGCTGGCAGACGGCAAATATGCAAAGGTCTTTGCCGTCTGCCTGCAGACGGCAAAGCATGCCGTTAACCCCTTAACAAACTTAAGCTGACACGTGTATCATCCAACCTCTTTGCCATCTGTCAGCGGACGGCAAAGGCCTTAGCATCTTTGTCGTTCGCCAATAGACATCAAAGAAGCCTTTGTCGTAGCCTGTTCAGCCGAACGTGTTGTCGTCTGCTGGCGAACGGTAAAGGTCTTTGCCGTCGACTATGTGTGCCTTAGCCGTCAGCCGTGGTGGATGGCAAAGTTCCTGATTCCTGTAGTTGAATCAAATTTGACGAAGGTGGTCCTTATCGAAGGTTAAGGGGCAACTTGATTATCACCATTATGGCTTTGCGTAGGTAAGAACGGTTCTTACTAGTTTCCCATAGCAGCCACCTAAAATTTGCAACAACAAAGTAGAGGACGTTGTTCGCACACGAACACGTCACCGTGTACTTCCAACACCGAGGGTGATGCACCGCAGCTCACGTCGAAGGAGACCCGTCCGGAAGCGCGGTACGCAAGCAATCCGGCGGGCGCTTTTGAGCACCCGAAACCCCACTCGCCCGGGAGGGACCCCGTCTGGACGCGCGGCGGCTATGGGCTGCCCTAGGCCGGTTCGCCCGCCCCTAGAGCCTCGAGGATCGCTGCCCTTCAACACGAAGAACGAACGAAGAACGAGAGACAAATAACCAGGGAGATATGTAAAACTAGGGTAAAAAGTAGATGGGTTTTGCGATTGTGTGTTGTTATTCAATCGGCTGTCACCTCTTACATATATATGAGGCGGCTGGACTTTCCGTATAAGAAAAGGACTCAAATCCCGTCCAAAACATCAAAAGATAACCTAACTCGGACTAAGAGGGCCGGAACTTCCGGTCAGCCCGGAACTTCCGGGCTAAAATTACATCAAGTTGCCCTCTTGCACAGCTCCTACAGGTTGCATATGGCTTCGGATCGTTATGGTCCCAAAAGCAAAGTTGTAGATCTTGCAATGTAGAAAAATTCCTTAGTTGATCACTTTTTCATCCGAGGTCATCTTGATGTCGAAACTAGCCCCGCAAATCTGCAAATAATGTTAAAATTCCAGTTTTCGGGGTGCACCGCGTGCAAACTTTCGGTTTAGCCCGGAACCTCCCCGGAAGTTTTGCCCGGAACTTCCGGGGCAGATTTATGCAGAACACTGTTTTGGCTCTAACTTTTGCATACAAACTCCGATTTAGATGTTTCTTATATCAAAATCGATCGTTTTGACGAGACAAAGACAATATGTGTAGAAACTTTTCTCATATGAGGCCATCTTGGGGGCGTAAGCAGCCGAATAGTGTTATGAATACAAAATCTCAGTGCTTCAAACACAACTTCGGCCTTAGAGATGCGATCGGATGGATATGGCCCAAATATGAAAGTTTCTCCTTTTGACGATACGGAACTTTCTCACTTTGAGCACTTTTCCATTTGAGGCCATCTTAATTAAGTTCTTGACCGTGCCAAAATCTGGTGTCAACACATGCCCCCCTGTTTTTCGGCAAACTTGCGTGCCAAAAAATAATTTGCAATGTATTTGTTCTAAGGACGATGTCAACACTCCATCGGCCATTTATTTTTCTCAGGACAATAATTATGTATCGGCCATGTTTATGCTAAGGGCGATAGTTATATATCGGCCGTTGATTTTAACTTCTTGTTCACATCATACCTTGTAACCGATTACCACCAATCGGCATTAAAGAGATGGGAATGGACCCGTTCCTTGTAGCACTAAGGAAATCAAACTCCGAGAGGTCACGCCCTGTTAAGCAAGTTACATCGGGATGATTCCAATCCACCGATGCATCGGCCAAAGCAACACAATCCGAATTATCCGCGTGGATGATTTCTACCTCATCATCGATCCATTGTATTAAAAATTGATGCATGGTAGACGGCACACATTGGTTAGCATGAACCCAATCGCGACCTAATATAACATTATAGTTACCTTGCACCTCGGCGATGAAGAATGTGGTGGCCAAAGTTTTGCTTCCCATGGTGAGTTCCATGCACATCACACCTTTGGCCTCTGTCTTTTCTTTACCCTCGAATCCATTAAGTACCATATTGGTCTTCATCAATGCATCATCATCTAACCCTAACTTTTTGAAGACCGAGTAGGGCATAAGATTTACCACAGCACCACCATCAATGAGCATCCTAGCAACCGGCAATCCGTTAATATGACCTTTGAGGTACAATGGCTTCAAGTGTTTCACCGGTTCTCTTGGCTTCTCGAAAATAGCATTCTTAGGACCAAAATTCAGATGGGCTACCTCCCCTTCTTCACCTATAGCATGAAACTCGGCAGGTAAGTAATAAACCATATTTATATCCATACCTTCCCGAACCGGCGTAGATTCATAATCCACCATCTCATCTTCATCTCCCAATGTGTATATTGGGCTTAAAGATTCCTCAATTGAAGGGGATGTTTCAGGTAGTGTAGATGATGTAATAGGGGTCGCATCATCCTCTTTTGGTGGTGAAGGTGTTGCTGCAGCTAATGTAGAAGCATCTGTATTTTGTTTTTGTTTAGGCCTCCACACTTGTTTTGTGAGTGCTATGGGCCGAATTTCACTAAACAATTCATCCCTTTGCTTCTCCTCTTTGTGTTCTACCTTCTCGTGGTTCCTCATGCGTTGTAACCTCCTTTTCATGATCTTAGTTAAACCAGGAGGACACCACTTAGGTTGAGTATATTTGGGATCCCTTGGTTTGGCATTGCTTGTGCTCGCCTCATGATCATCAACCATGGAACCCTGCTGAATAATAACAATATCACCATTAGAAGTAGCCAGATTACCAACAACCGGCTTTTTGATCTCCTTTTGCTTGTCGCATTCTGAAATTTCCGCATTAGGTGACTTAACACGCCACACTTTTTTATTGGCCTTACTTGGAGAATTTTTTGTTGGCCGATTAGCACCATAACTCAAACGGCCTTGGGTGGGATAATAAAGCCTCTCACGAGCAGGCCTTCTAGGTGTTGTCCACCCCATATGGAAAGCATAAGGAGCCATTGGGGGCTGCCCCCATCCTTCATTGAAGTCTCTCATGTAATATGGTGCATAGGAGGGTTGTGACATCCATGGTGTCAGTGCCCATGACCCATATGGCCTTGCATAGCACCGAAACTCTTGCTCCAGAGGCGATCTTAAACGCTTCGAATGTGATGGCCGATTAGAGCTAGAACCGGCCGCTTGACTTGCATATTTGGATAGCAGCATATCAAAAGTTGGCTTGATTCCCTTGCGCTTAGCTTCACTCTTTCCCCACTTGCCAACTTCTGAATTCTTGGGCTTGATAAATTTAACATGAGTATCTTCTTGTACTTGTGGTTGCCCCCCGAGTACGGGATTTTTTATGGTGATCTTCAATACTTCCTTGCCATCGGGTTGCTTATCAAGCACAACCTCTCTTCCCAAGACTTTGTCACCCTCCTTGCCTTTCCTGGGTTCACCAATAACAACATTATCTTTATTAGCAGATTCGGCTATGCTAGGCCGAATTAACATTTTATTTCCCTCCAAGTCCATGGTGTTCATTGGAAAGGGCTGTTTATCAACTTGCATCTCAGCAAAATTCAATCGTCCATCATTAATGGCCGATTGTATCTGTCGTCGAAAAACATTGCAATCGTTAGTAGCATGAGAAAATGAATTATGGTATTTTCAATAAGCACGCCGTTTCAGCTCATCAAACGGCGGTATGGTGTGTGATATTCTAATCATCTTATCCTGCAAGAGAGCATCAAATATCTTATCACACTTAGATATATCAAATGTAAACCTCATCTCCTCATCATGATTCTTGCGAATCGGCTTAAGAGCATTGCATGTATAGGGTTTGGCCTTTGAGGACCAAACAAACGCAGTAGTATAAACATCAACCTCATCATCCAAATTATCATCATTGTGTTCAACCATATGCATTCTAGGACGATCGGTTGTAGACCTATGAATCTCTTTACTTCGACTCTCTTGAGCCAAAGCTTTTTGTAAGACTTGATTAATGTTCAAAAACTCATAACTTTCTAGCCTCTCTTTAATGTGAGTTTTCAAACCATTAAGAACAAGATCTGCCAAGTCTCTCTCAGTTATCACTAAGCTATAACACCGGTTTTTTATGTCTCTAAATCTCTTGACATAATCGGTGACTGATTCATCATGTTTTTGCCTAACCGATGTAAGATGTGACAACTTTAGCTCATTATCGCCGCTATAAAAGTGATCATGAAACTTTTGCTCTAATTGCGACCATAAGAGAATTGAGCCATGTGGTAAAGCAGCAAACCATGAAAATGCGGTGCCAGTTAAAGATAAGGGAAATAAACGTACTTTCAACTCTTTTATGGAACCTCCTTCACCCAACTGTGCTAGATACTGACTCACATGCTCCCAAGTTGTTTTCGTACCCTCACCACTAAATTTAACAAAATCAGGAACTTTATAACCTTGAGTGTAAGAAATTGCATCGAAGTGTTCAGGATAAGGTTTTTGAAACACACGACTCTTTACTTTCGGCTCGTTTCCGAAAGTTTCTAGAAACATCTTATGCAAATCCTCCCTTAATTTAGCTAAAATTGGATCTGAGGTAGATGAAGATGTTTGTGGCAATGACGTAGGAGCAACCTGAGTACTAGATATTGGTGCAACTTGTGGGATGGGTGCCGAACCATAATTCGGTGGAAGACCAAACATGCTTGCGCCTATGGGTGGTGTGACAAAGTGATTCGGCGTTGATGCCGAATTGGGCACACTCATAATAGGATTATGGTATGTAGGTGTAGTCACAAGCTGGTTGGTTTGACTAGGGTAAAAATTCAACGGCATATTATATTGTTGTTTCATAGGTGGTGCCGATGAAATAGGTAAAGTTGAACTAGGGTTTGTAGATATACCAACAACACCACTAGATGACGGAGGCATATTTTTCTGAGCATTAGCACTAGCCACAAAAGAATTGTATGCCATCACATTACCCTTACTAACAAGATTCTCAATCACAGCCACTTGCTCTAGAGAAAAAACTTTACTCACAGTGATTTCATCTTGTTCGTCAATGAGAGGAGGGAAATTGACGTTTCCAACCGGAGTGATGTTGCCTTGACGGTCCTTCTTGAAACTTGAAAGAAACGCCTCCAAATCCTCCTCCTCGCGCTTCTTATTGAGCGCCTCAAAAGCCTCTTCATGCTGCTTCTTGCGTGCTTCGTAGGCTTGGCGATGTTCATCCGATAGTTCATCAAGACCGGGCTTAATGATGTTATCGGCGCTAACTTCTGAGGGCTTGAGGAGATCCGACATGGTTGATGATGATTCTTGATCTTTTGTCCCCAGCGGAGTCGCCAAAAAGTGTGTTCGCACACGAACACGTCACCGTGTACCTCCAACGCCGAGGGTGATGCACCGCAGCTCACGTCGAAGGAGACCCGTCCGGAAGCGCAGTACGCAAGCAATCCGGCAGGCGCTTTTGAGCACCCGAAATCCCACGCGCCCGGGAGGGACCCCGTCTGGACGCGCGGCGGCTATGGGCTGCCCTAGGCCGGTTCGCCCGCCCCTAGAGCCTCGAGGATCGCTGCCCTTCAACACGAAGAACGAACGAAGAACGAGAGAGAAATAACCAGGGGGATATGTAAAACTAGGGTAAAAAGTAGATGGGTTTTGCGATTGTGTGTTGTTATTCAATCGGCCGTCACCTCTTACATATATATGAGGCAGCTGGACTTTCCGTATAAGAAATGGACTCAAATCCCGTCCAAAACATCAAAAGATAACCTAACTCGGACTAAGAGGGCCGGAACTTCCGGTCAGCCCGGAACTTCCGGGCTAAAATTACATCAAGTTGCCCTCTTGCACAGCTCCTACAGGTTGCATATGGCTTCGGATCGTGATGGTCCCAAAAGCAAAGTTGTAGATCTTGCAATGTAGAAAAATTCCTTAGTTGATCACTTTTTCATCTGAGGTCATCTTGATGTCGAAACTGGCCCCGCAAATCTGCAAATAATGTTAAAATTCCAGTTTTCGAGGTATACCGCGTGCAAACTTTCGGTTTAGCCCGGAACCTCCCCGGAAGTTTTGCCCGGAACTTCCGGGGCAGATTTATGCAGAACACTGTTTTGGCTCTAACTTTTGCATACAAACTCCGATTTAGACGTTTCTTATATCAAAATCGATCGTTTTGACGAGACGAAGACAATATATGTAGAAACTTTTCTCATATGAGGCCATCTTAGGGGTGTAATCAGCCGAATAGTGTTCTGAATACAAAATCTCAGTGCTTCAAACACAACTTCGGCCTTAGAGATGCGATCGGATGGCTATGGCCCAAATATCAAAGTTTCTCCTTTTGACGATACGGAACTTTCTCACTTTGAGCACTTTTCCATTTGAGGCCATCTTAATTAAGTTCTTGACCGTGCCGAAATCTGGTGTCAACAGACGTCTAACTTGTTTTTGCAGGGCATGTTGTGATGTGGTATGGCCAAAATGTGATGTGATATATGTTGATGTATGAGATGATCATGTTTTGTAATAGGTTCACGACATGCATGTGGATGAGTATGGCAACCGACAGGAGCCATAGGGTTGTCTTTAATTTATTAATCGCCATGTAATTGCTTTACTTTATCGCTATGGGTTAGCAATAGTTGTAGAAGCAATAGTTGGCAGAGATGACTACGTGACGACACGATGATGGAGATCTTGGTGTCATGCCGGTGACGATGGAGATCATGTCGATGCTTTGGAGATCGAGATCAAAGGCACGAGATGATAATGACCAGATCATGTCACATATTGATTGCATGTGATGTTTATTCTTTTTATGCATCTTATTTTTCTTAGAACGACGGTAGCATTATAAGATGATCTTTTCACTTAATTTTGAGAAACTGTGTTCTTCCTGAGTATGGACCGTTGCAAAAGTTTGTTGTTTCGAAGCACCTCGTGATGACCGGGTGTGATAGACTCTACGTTCACATACAACTGGTGTAAGCTAGTTTTACACATGCAGAATACTTGGGTTAAACTTGATGAGCCTACCATATACAGACATGGCATCGGAACACAGGAGACCAAAAGGTCGAACATGAGTCATATAGTAGATATGATCAACATGAAAATGTTCACCATTGATGACTACCCCATCTCACATGATGATCGCGCATGGGTTAGTTGATTTGGATCATGTGTCACTAAGACAACTTGAGGGATGTTGATTTAAGTGCGAGTTCATTAGTAATTTGATTAAGTGAACTAAATTATCATGAACTTACACTGGTACGCGTCGGTGTTATACAAACGGTTTTTAACCCCTTTCCGCGATGACATTTGGAACCGTCGCCAAGTGAGTGTGGGCGCTAGGGGGGTCTTCCCACACGACCCAGAAACCGTCGGGGATAGGGAGCCTTGATGCATACAGTTGCCCCTATATAACCATTTCCGATGTCTCGAATATCCGAAATGCTTCATCCTTGCTACTTGTTGTGCTCGCATTGCCATCATAGTCGGAGTTTTGTGGTTTTACCTAAAACCAGGCAGATTCCGGGCATGGGAGTTTTCTAGGCACTTACCAAACTAGTTGTATGTTTACGATGCCTGTCACATCACAAATAGTTCATGATTATAAACCGTGTATGATAGGTAGACATTCACACAAATTTAGTTTTCCCGCAATGTATGTGATAGTGTCTAACATCACACACGCTTTGCAAACAACAACTATGTGTGTTGTTACACACGTTTCCACTTCATGAACCGTGTAGGATTATGATGTATATCGCACACGTTGTGCTTTATTCACCGTGTGCACCGTAATGACCTGCACACCGTAAATTCGTCCTAATTTAATTGCTGCTATTGAAAATTGTACCTAATTTAAACTTGAAAGTAGGCTATAGCTTTATTCATATCCATCAGGTTCAAACAACCAATGCATTATTCAATTCACAGGTACATATGTTTAAGAATTACATAAGCACCAAATAAAGAATGATGAACCAGGGTTCTATACTTGTACTGCTACAGATGGTAAAGAAAGAGGCGACAAACATTCTGGTTGCTGAACAAGGTGAAGCGGAATGGCCCTATTGTGCTCTCCTTGATGCAGAAGGCACGCACGACTCTAGTCCAACCCCTTGTGATGGTCGGGCGCCAATCATGTAATTTGAGTGGTAATCTTGAGTAAACTACTTCAGGATCCACTGCAAAGGAAAAAAGATTCAGACATTGTCATCTAACACAACTTATTACGGGCAGTAAAAAGAAGGCTACAGGGTTCTTACTTACCATCCTGCAGTTCACTGTTGTCTTGCATAAAGTGCAAACAAATAGTTCGATTGGCATCTTTCGACTCATTTTAATAACAATCTTTATCAGTTTCCTCACTTGATGTTGGTTCATGAATATCTCATTGCCCCATACGCAGAAAGGGTCAAAGTGTGGATCTTTGGCAATGACATGTGTACCTAAAAGCACCAAGTTAATATTAGAAGCTAAACAACAATTGCAAAAATGATGTAGTACAACACTCCCTCCATCCCATTATATAAGATTTTATACATGTATATCTAGACATCATCAGAACATCAAGGTAACACGAACATAAAGGTAACACTCTTCCTTGTTGCTATGTAGCCTGGGATTGCATATTTAGTCATTCAGTACAATGCATGTTGCTATGTATCCTCAGATATATTAAATATGTCCCTAGTTAACCTACTGATAAATGGGTTATAGATATATGCAGTGAAATGTCTGATTCAATGATTAATCCCTTATCAGCTTCCAGGCTATATGGTACCAGCTACCGAGATCGTGAACAGTGAGTACATATAAGCAATGTGATGAAACTAACCTTGATGGAAAACAACATTGTTCTCAATATTGTCCTGTATGAGTACATATAACGGCATGTTAAGCACAATAGGCTAAACATCAACAAATATATCCATGGTAGACAACATAATCTACAAATGATAGCTTCAGTGTGCAGGCTTAAGCACGCTAGTTAAGCAAAACAAGAAGTGGAAAGGTGTGTTAACTGCATCAGGCATAACATTTATAAACAAGCAAATAGTCATTCAAACTGGTATTGTGCAGGTCTAAAGTACACTAATTATTGTTAAAAAATGAAAAGGCATGTTAACTACAATATCCTTAACAGCAATCAAATATCGTAATTCATAGTGGTATTGTTGAAACTGTTATTGATGAAATTGAATTGCACGGCAAATAGTTGCACATATGGAGCACCACATTGTGAAGAACTGAAGTAAACAAGGCATTAGGCCATCTCTAGTTGATCCTTTAAAAGTTAAAAGACTAAAACCCTTAGTGTATATATATATATATATATATATATATATATATATATACTCCGGCAATTTTTGGCCGTTTCTAGTCAATCCCCTAAACTTAATGTTGTAAACTTCAATTTGATCAAATTCAAAGCAGGTTCAACCAAAAGTAGCATGCACTCAAACATATACATAGATAGTTTTGCATAACCGAACATAAAACATAAATTTAAACTAAGCTAAACTACTTTCAATCGAAGTAGATGTCGAGCCAATCCTTCCTCGTCAGGTACGGTGTGCCATGAGCCGGGTCCAGGCCGGTGTCGTCATCGGGGTCATTGGGGAAGGCACTCCTCCACTCATCGACATCGATCTCCTCATCCTTGCCGCCCACCTCGACGCCCTCTGCACCACCATCCTCGCCGCCTTCGACCTTGTCATCGGAGGAGAGCGTGATAACCTCGCCGCCCTCCGTGCCGCCATACTCGCCACCTTCAACCTCGTCATCAGAGGAGAGCGCGATAACCTCACCGTCCTCCGCGCCGCCGTCCTTGCCGCCTTCGACCTCATCATCGGAGGAGAGCACGATAACCTCGCCACACTCCGGGCCACTACCCTCGCCGCCTTTGACCTCGTCATCGGAGGAGAGCGCGACAACCTCACCACCCTCCACGCCGGCAAAGATCACCCGCTCCGCCTCCACGACCTCCGGATGCTGCCGTCAGAGCTCTTGCATGTAGGTCTTGTCGGCGGCCTCAGCCTCGAGGCGCTCCCACGCCCCGCGGTCCTCCTGCGCCATAGCCGAGCTCACCACCCCTGGCTCCGATGGAATAAGGTGGACCGTACGTGTGCCGAAGGGGAAATTGAGCCTAGACGCCATGCCGTGGTAGCGGACCTGCCAGCGGTCGGACTCCATGGCCGCGAGCTCGGCCATGTGGAAGCTACCGAGCCACCGGCGCGTGTGGGTCTCCCGATATGTAATCTCGGTGACCCACATCCCCCACAGTCGCTGCCAGACCTCGAGGTAGGACCTCGTTGGCTACCGAGTCTGGGGGAGGACGTGGAAGTCCTCGAGCCAGCGTAGCCGCGCGGCGGCGGGTGGATCGTGGGACCGGCGATGGAGGATCGATAAAGAGCCCACATAGGACGACATGGACACCTTGGCGGCCACCTCGCCGGCGTCGGGCGAAGAGGCTACGATAAACCTCTCTTGGGCCATTGGCTCCTCGAGCTCCCAGGCACACAGGCAGAGGTTGAGGATGGAGGCGGTGGTGATGGCGGTGACCTACCAATGGTTACGGGGGTGGCGTGTGTCGGTGAGTGGAGGTTTAGGGGAGTGTGTGCTTTGTGTGGAGGGGGCGGGGGGGGGTTAAGGTGGTGTTTGAGGAAATACCCTGGCAACTGAAAAATTTACTAGGCGGGAGTAACAAGGCGGGGCTACTGAAAATTTGGATCAAGGGCGAGCGGATATTTTTGAGATTGCGAGGGATGCAGAGGCGGGAGTATTTGGGGAGCGAGCTAGTAGTGTGCTTGAAACGCCGGCTATGGACTGTAACCGATGCACCTTCTCGCGTAAGCCATAGGCGTACTATACACCGACGGTGCTCCAGGATATTTTGTACTGCGTCTCACACAGTTGGAGATAATAAAGTGTGTGGGATCTACATGATTTTTCATTTTGATTTCAATTACATAATGGGGTCACAGCGGCAATGGACGGTGTTTGAATTGCTAGACCTTTTATCTGCAGTGAACATGCAACTATATGTGTGTCGTACAAAAATTGGAATTATTCAGGGTTCATTTGGAAATTTTATACATTAAATTTGTTTTCTAGCCATTTCAGGTGCACAATTCAAAATTAAACCACATGCTCCAATCCATAATAACTGGTTGCAAAATGAAATGTTTGTCCTTGGTTGCAAGCTTAGGTCACATGCAAGAAATGAGAATGAATGTCAAACACCTTGACACTATCGTTCGGCCGCTAACATTGAGATATATGCTTTCAAAATTCTAGTAAATTGAAAATTTGGCAGAAATTCATGAAACTTGACATGATATCATGGAACAGCATCGACATGTCGTGGTACAAATATTTTCCCATCCGGGGCAGGTTTGGGTATAAGCTTCTCGCAAACCAGAGCTTCTCTCACAATAAGCCAGATGGTTTCAGTAGGGAACATGCCACCTTGGGGGCAAAAGATATATGTTGCCTCTTCTTAGTTTCTAAATTTTTCTCGTGACAACATAGAACAACACAAGTGTTGTGTCATTTTTTGGGATTTTTCGGGGTTTGCTTGGACATTTTTATATATTAACTGAGTTTTCTATTCATTCATGTGCATAATTCAAATTTGAACTACATGCACATGCTCTAGTGCATATAAAGTGGTTCAAAATTGGAATGTGTGTCCTTGGTTACATGCTTAAGTCCCATGCAAGAAATAAGAATGAATGTCAAACACCTTGCCACCATCGCTCGGCCGCTAACATTGAGATACATGGTTTTTAAATTATAGTAAATCGAAAATGCGTCTGAAATTTATGAAACTTGACACGCTAGCATGGAACGGCATCAACATGCAGTGGTAAAAACATTGTCCCATTTGGTGAAGGTTGGGGTATATAAGCTTCTCACAAACCAGAGCTTCTCACAACAAGCTTCTTGGTTACGGTAGGGAATGCTTCACCTTCCTGGACGAAATGATATACATTGCCTCTTCTTGATTTCAATTTCTTTTCTAGTGAAAACATAGAACAACATGAGTGTTGTGTTAGTTTTAGGATTTTTGGGGGGTTTCGTTTGGACATTTTTATACATCAATTGAGTTTTCAATGCATTTATGTGCATATTCAAATTTGAACTACAGGCACATGCTCTAATGCATAATAATTGGTTCAAAATTCAAATATGTGTCCTTGGTTGCATGCTTAGGTCCCATGCAAGAAATGGGAATGAATGTCAAACACCCTGCCACCCTCACTGGCCGCAAACATTGAGATAACTGCTTTTTAAGTTCTAGTAAATTCAGAAATTCATGAAACTTGGCATGATATCATGGAGCGGCATCAACATGCCGTGGTAAATTTTTTGTCCCATTTGGGGTAGGTTTGGGTATAAACTTCTCACAAACCAGAGCTTCTCACAACAAGAGCCTCATGGTTTTGGTAGGGAACGTGCCACCTTTGGGGACGAAACGATATCCGTTGCTATTGTTTTCAATTTTTTTTCTCTAGTGTCAACATAGAACAATAGGAGTGTTGTGTTAAAATTTGGAAATTTTCGGGGTTCGTTTGGACATTTTTATACATTAATTGAGTTTTCAATGCATTTATGTGCATAATTCAAATTTAAACTACAGGCACATGCTCTAATGCATATAAATTTGTTGAAAATTCAAATCTGTGTCCTTGTTTGCATGCTTAGGTCTCATGCAAGAAATGGGAATGAATGCCAAACACCCTGCAACCGTCACTCGGTCGCAAACATTGAGATACCTGCTTTTTAAGTTAACCTCATTGTACTTTTTTGGTCAATTTTGAGACCAGTTTTGATGTAATCTTTATCTAATTACAAATTAATAATTGGGAACCAATATCCCAAATGGATTATTTATTCGAACCGTGCGCGTTAGACCAACAATGCATACGTGCCATGCTTCGGTTAAGCAATAAAGTGGCAACATTAACCATCCAAATAGAAAAACAATATGCGTTGGATTATATACAACAAGTCATCAACACACAACGACAACGAGGATACATGTTGGATTATAGATTATTTCCAACAAAACATTCTAGTAAATACTAAAGTTTTTCTCACACAACAAATAACAAAGTGATGAAATGAACTTCAGCTCAACCAATCCTCGGCGTTGGAAACGCTTGCTATTGAACCATAACTGATTCTCTTGGAAGGGCCTGATATTGTCAATCTCGAGACCAACACAGGACGGATCATCCAGGCTGAAGCGGCCTATAGGACGCATATTGTGATAGAAAGGGTAGGGAACCATCGCAATTCCGAGGTATAGATACAGTTGCTTCTCATAAACAGTAGTAACATTGTGTCAATATCAGCTGAATCGCCTTTCACCATCATTGGATAGTTTTGTCGAAGGAAGAGCGAGTTTTCTCCAAGACTATCAATACTGAATCAGGGAGAAGGTGTTGGCGCTAGCACACGAGTATCCATCCCGAATACCCTGCAATGGATGTTGGAATAGGTCCGGAGAGTGCGACCATGGGAGACAACACCTACTTCGTTAATAACATCAACAGTGCCATGTATACATACAAGAAGAGGTGATCCATCGGAATAAGTTGCCAGGCGCCACTGAGTATATAGGTCCTGCTCGTCATCATGCTCGTGATCATCACCATTGTCATCTCCCCCTTGGTTATAAAAATTTCAAGTATAGGTGGTGGAATGTTCATAGGACCTTGGAAACACAAGAAGGTTAATTAGTAAAGGGAAACTAGCTAACCCACATGCATGTGGATGAAACAATTATAATTACAGTGGAAGACAAATGTACCGAAATCATAAGGATTCCATGCAAAAACAGTGCCACGAGTGGTGGCAGCAAACACAAGACCCTCGTATTGAATTGCATCACAGTACTCATCCGTGTATAGAAATTGATTTTTGAGCAATATCCATCGAGGCGTGGAAGTAAGGAAGGCAACAAGCTTGTCGAAGATAGCAACAACTTCATAGTTCTTATAATCCCAAGAGCGGTTGGGAACTCGACAAATTGCTATCTTCCATAGACCTCAGTCACCATGATCGTATTTGAACGTACGTAGATCATCTGTGTGCTCAACCTCAGGGCACTCTGAGATTTTTGGAGAATGGACTTGAACGAACCTGCCATGCTAGTCGAGGTGATGATGTCGCTACGATAAATGAGTTCCTCCACCACGTCATCTTTCAGATCGGGGCAAGAATAACTGGGTCGTTGCCAGCCTGTTCCCTCCATGGAGAAGACGATCGAACAATGGAAGAAGGAAGGGTGAAGGCAAATGGATGGAGGAAGAGCGTGCAACATCAGTTCCAAATCAAGAGGGAAAGGCGAAGAGGCGGTGGACAGTTGCCACGGTACACGAAGAGGCTAGTGGGGAGCGAACAGTTGCCGCATAGAGGTCACACACTGACGACAAGGTCGTCCTCTCAGACCTAGCGCCCATGCGGGATGGCCTCCATCCCCCACATGAGCGAAGCCACTTCGCACCCCACATGGTTGGTCCGCCACGCCGCTAAGAGCAAGTACTACAATAGTGGGCTTATAGCCTGCTTACATGGAAATTTTGCCTATGTGGAGGAGAGAGACATGAAGGATTCCTGCAACAAGGACAAGCGTGCCTGGCACTCGGCCTGGATGGAGAAACTCGACAAAGCTCACTTCGTGTACGCGTCCAAGGAGGCGTACACGTGCTACGACATGTACAGGCGGATCGTTGACATGAAGAAGTGCCTCCTTCCCCAAAACGGCTAGGGATCCAGCCGGAAGCAGAGCAATGGCAAGTGTCATCGCAACAAGAAGTAGATGATTAGATCCTCGTTTCTCCTAGTTTAGTATGCATGTAATTGCTTACTTTGGTGTGTTAAAATGTTATGTGGTGTAGTCACTTGTGTAATTGTATGCTTAATTTGGTTATGCAATGTTGTCTTTTTAAGTATATATGTTGATGCTCTGTAGACAGAGCAAATCACATCACACACGGACTAGACAATGGAACTCATCGGTGATGATTCCATCAATCACTAACAATTGTATACCAGCAATCGTTTTCTCACAACACACACGGCTTGTTAACAGGAATCGTCTGTGTTGTTATCAGTCTTCCCACACATTTCCGATTACAGACCTGTTTGCCGCATATCACACACATCTTGTTAAGTTGAACCGTTTTTGTTCTCTTGGCTCAACAAAAACAGTTCATCTAAGTGAATTGTATGCCGTATATCGCACACACCTTCATCTGGCTGCCTGTTTCTGTTTTTCCGCCTCATCACAAACAGTTCATCCGAGTGAATCGTATGCTATACATCGCACACGCCTTCATCTGGCAGCCCGTTTCTTTCATTCCTCCTCATCGCAAATAGTTATTTAAACTGAACTGTATGGCATGAATCGCACACGCAACCAAAATATGAACCGTGTTTGATGCATTCGTCACTGCAAATGTTTTGCACCTTTTTGACGGGTTTTTTACACCACCATTTGTGATTATTGCATAACACACAGTTTCATTGAAGGGTCTCTGATCGTAGTGTCACATTAGCAGCATCCTGCAGTAGTGTTAGTCTTAATTGTCTTTGCAAAATTTTTGTTGTAGATCAATGGCCCGCGCTATAGTTCCCCTGAATTTCAATGCGTTCCTAGAGGAAGCTAAGTTGAAAGATGATGGAAGCAACTATGCGTACTAGGTCCGTAACTTGAGGATTATCCTCATTGTTGTATAGAAAGCTTATGTCCTTGATGCACCGCTAGGTGACGCACCCCCTCCAGCGTCGTCTGTGGATGTTGTGAACATCGGGCAGGCACGTTCGGATGACTACTCGATAGTTCAGTGCACCATGTTTTACGACTTAGAACCGAGGCTCCAAAGACGATTTGAGCACCACGGAGCATATGAGATGTTCTAGGAGCTAAAATTGGTATTTCAAGTTCATGCCCGGGCTGAGAGGTATGACATCTCCAACAAGTTCTTTAGTTGTAAAATGGAGGGGAACAGTTCTGTTAGTGAGCATATACTCAGAATGTCTGGGTTGCACAACCGCTTGACTCATTTGGGAGTTAATCTTCCAGATGACTCAGTTACTGACAGAATTCTCCAATCACTGTCACCAAGCTATAAGGGCTTTGTGATGAATTATAATATGCAAGGGATGGAGAAAACACTTCCCGAGCTCTTCGCGATGCTTAAGGCTGCGGAGGTAGAAATCAAGAAGGAGCATCAAGTGTTGATGGTTAAAAAGACCACTAGTTTCAAGAAAAGCAAGGGGAACAAAGGGAACTTCAAGAAGGAAGGTAAAGCAGTTGTCGCTCCTGTGAAGAAACCTAAGGCTGGACCCAAACCTGAGACCGAGTGCTTGTACTGCAAGGGGAATGGTCACTCGAAGTGGAACTGCCCTAAGTACTTGGCAGATAAGAAGGCTGGTGATACGTTCATTTTGCATCATGCTTTTATATCAATATTTATTGCATTATGGGCTGTTATTACACATTATATCTCAATACTTATGGCTATTCTCTCTTATTTTACAAGGTTTACCATGAAGAGGGGGAATGCCAGCAGTTGGAATTCTGGCTGAAAAAGGAGCAAATATTGGAAACCTATTCTGCACAGCTCCAAAAATCCTGAAACTCCATGAAAGCTATTTTTGGAATTAATAAGAATTATTGAGCAAAGAAAGCACACGAGGGGGCCCACACTCTGGACAGGAGGGTGGGGGCGCGCCCCCTGTCTCCTGGGCCCCCTGGTGGCCCTCCGGTGCCCATTTTCTGCTATATGAAGGCTTTTACCCTGGAAAAAAAATTAGAGGCAAGCTTATGAGACGAAACTCCGCCGCCACGAGGCGGAACCTTGGCGGAACCAATCTAGAGCTCCGGCAGCGCTGTTCTGTCGGGGAAACTTCCCTCCGGGAGGGGGAAATCATCACCATCATCATCACCAACAATCCTCTCATCGGGAGGGGGTCAATATCCATCAACATCTTCACCAGCACCATCTCCTCTCAAACCCTAGTTCATCTCTTGTATCCAATATTGTATCTAAAACCACAAATTGGTACCTGTGGTTGCTAGTAGTGTTGATTACTCCTTGTAGTTGATGCTAATTGGTTTACTTGGTGGAAGATCATATGTTCAGATCCTTAATGCATATTATTACTCCTCTGATTATGAGCATGAATATGCTTTGTGAGTAGTTACGTTTGTTCGTAAGGACATGGGTGAAGTCTTGCTATTAGTAGTCATGTGAATTTGGTATTCGTTCGATATTTTGATGAGATGTATGTTGTCTTTCCTCTAATGGTGTTATGTGAACGTCGACTACATGACACTTCACCATTATTTGGGCCTAGAGGAAGGCATTGGGAAGTAATAAGTAGATGATGGGTTGCTAGAGTGACAGAAGCTTAAACCCTAGTTTATACATTGCTTCGTAAGGGGCTGATTTGGATCCATATGTTTAAGGATGTGGTTAGGTTTACCTTAATACTTCTTTTGTAGTTGCGGATGCTTGCAATAGGGGTTAATCATAAGTGGGATGCTTGTCCAAGTAAGGGCAGTACCCAAGCACCGGTCCACCCACATATCAAATTATCAAAGTACCGAACGCGAATCATATGAGCGTGATGAAAACTAGCTTGACGACAATTCCCATGTGTCCTCGGGAGCTCTTTTCTCATTATAAGAAATTTTCCAGGCTTGTCCTTTTCTACAAAAAGGATTGGTCCACCTTGCTGCACTTTATTTACTTTCATTGCTTGTTACTCGTTAAAATTTATCTTATCACAAAACTATCTGTTACCTACAATTTCAGTGCTTGTAGAGAAAACCTTACTGAAAACCGCTTGTCATTTCCTTCTGCTCCTCGTTGGGTTCGACACTCTTACTTATCAGAAGGACTACGATAGATCCCCTACACTTGTGGGTCATCAGCTGGCAACATCAACAAAGGTATATTTGATATACATGTTGTTAATGTGTACCTTACTAGTGCTTGTAGCGGCGCCTGGGTATTTGATACTTGTTCGGTTGCTCATATTTGTAACTCAAAACAGGAGCTGCAGAAAAAACAAAGGCTGGCTAAGGACGAGGTGACGATGTGTGTCGGAAATGGTTCCAAGGTTGACGTGATCGCTGTCGGCATGCTACCTCTACATCTACCTTCGAGATTAGTATTAAACCTAAGTAATTGTTATTTGGTGTGTGCTTGAGCATGAACATTATATCTGTATCTTGTTTATTGCGAGATGGTTATTCATTTAAGTCAGAGAATAATGGTTGTTCTATTTATATGAGTAATATCTTTTATGGTCATGCACCCCTTGTGAATGGTTTATTCTTGTTGAATCTCGATCATAGTGATACACATATTCACAATATTGATGCCAAAAGATGCAAAGTTAATAATGATGGTACCACATATTTATGGCACTTTCGCTTAGGTCATATTGATGTAAAGCACTTGAAGAAACTCCATGCTGATGGATTTTGGAATCTCTTTATTACTAATCATTTGACACATGTGAACCATGCCTCATGGGCAAGATGACTAAAACTCTGTTCTCTGGAGCAATAGAGCGAGCAAGTGACTTATTGGAAATAATACATATTGATGTATGCGATCCAATGAATGTTGAAGCGCGTGGTGGATATCGTTATTTTCATACCTTCACGGTGATTTGAGTAGAAATGGTACTTAATGAAACACAAGTCTGAAACATTTGAAAAGTTCAAGGAATTTCAGAGTGAAGTGGAAAATCATCGTAACAAGAAATTAAAGTTTCTACGATCTGATCGTGGATGTGAGTATTTGAGTTACAAGTTTGGTATGCATTTAAGACAATGTGGAATTGTTTCACAGCTCACGCCACTTGGAACACCACAACGTAATGGTGTGTCCAAACGTCGTAATCATACTCTATTGGACATGGTGCGTTCTATGATGTCCCTTACCGATTTGCCACTTCCATTTTGGGGTTATGCATTAGAGACAGCCGCATTCACTTTAAATAGTGACCTTCTAAATCCGTTGAGACAACACTGTATTGTGGTTTGGCAAGAAACCTAAGCTATCGTTTCTTAAAGTTTGGGGATGTGACGCTCATGTCAAGAGGCTTCAGCCTGATAAGCTCGAACCCAAAGCAGAGAAGTATGTCTTCATAGGATACCCTAAAGAGACCATTGGGTATACCTTCTACCGCAGATCCGAGGGCAAGATCTTTGTTGCCAAGAAGAGAAGGAGTTTCTCTCGAAAGAAGTGAGTGGGAGGAAAGTAGAACATGATGAGGTAATTGTACCTTCTCTCGAACTGGAAAGTAACACATCACAGAAAGTAGTTCATGTGATGCCTACACCAATTGAAGGGGAAGCTAATGATGATGATCATGAAACTTTGGATCAAGTTACTACTGAACTTCGTAGGTCGACCAGGATACATTCCGCACCAGAGTGGTATGGTAATCCAGTCCCAGAAGTCATGTTTTCGACAACGGCGAACCTACAAACTATGAAGAAGCTATGATGAGCCCGGATTCCAACAAATGGCTTGAGGCCATGAAATCCGAGATGGGATCCATGTATGAGAACAAAGTATGGACTTTGGTGGACTTGCCCGATGATCGGCAAGCCATTGAGAATAAATGGGTCTTTAAGAATAAGATAGACGCTGATGGTAATGTCACCGTCTTTAAAGCTTGACTTGTCGCAAAAGGTTTCCGACAAGTTCAAGGGGTTGACTATGATGAGACTTTCTCGCCCATAGTGATGCTTAAGTCTGTTAGAATTATGTTAGCTATTGCTGCATTTTATGATTATGAGATCTGGCAAATGGACGTCAAAACAGAATTCCTTAACGGTTCTTAAGGAAGAATTGTATATGATGCAACTAGAAGGTTTTGTCTACCCTAAGGATGCTAACAAAGTATGCAAGCTCTAGCGATCCATCTATGGACTGGTGTCGGTTCAATATCTGACGTATCTCGTAGTAGGGGTCCTAAGCTAGGCGTCTTGGAGCGATGGTAACATGGACACGGGGTTTTACCCAGCTTCGGGCTCTCTTGATGAGATAATACCCTACATGCTGCTTTTGATTGTATTCATATGGGTGTAGTACAGAGTACATGTATCTACCACGAGATTGTAGTGATGAATATGAGATTGTCTATTGACTAGCCTGGCCTCGGTTTATATAATACACCGGAGGCCTAGGCTTTAGGAGAGTCCTTGTCTTGGGAGCCAAGTCTTCCTTGTATGCGGCAGGGGTTGTTCGATCTGGCCCATGAGTATACAGCCATGGGGGTCCTCGGCCCAATCCAACTGATTGGGAGATGACGTAGTGAGTACCCCCTAGTCCAGGACACCGTCAGTAGCCCCCTAAACCGGTCTTCAAGTTGGGGACGCTCCTCAATTCTTCCGAATTGTTCTTCACTTTTGGTCGTTGGTCTTGAAAACTAGTTCAACAAATCTTCTCGTCTTTGATCTTGAGGATTGCCGAGGTGACTCCAAGAGTTTACACGTCGGGTATCCGAGGATCCCCTTTATGTTTCCGGCCTTTATTAATGCCTTGTTATTTTTATGCATACCTCGGGTTTGAAGTTGTTCTCGAGCGGCAACGTCCTCTTGCGTCCGAGCTCCAACGCTGGACTGCATTCGAGGTATCTTTAGCAGCCGAGCACCAACACCGGACCGCTTCTGAGCTCCAACGCCAGAATGTATCCGAGCTCCAACGCCGGACTATGTCCAAGCTCCAACCCCGGACCATGTCCAAGCTCCAACGCCGGACTGTATCCGAGGTGTCATAGATCACCTTGGTTCAAAAAAGTTGAAGGAGTTTAGCCGAGCTTAATGCCGGAAATGCCCTCTATGGAGCCAGCCACTAGCGTCCGAGCTTTATGCCGGACTGCTTCCAGGGCGTCTATTGTAGTCGAGCACCAATGCTGGACTGTATCCGAGGTGGTGCACCACCTCGGCCATGGGCTGATTTTTATGAATTTAATTCCGAATTGTGCAATGTAATCTCTGACGATATGTATAGCCAGTAGCCCTCAAGGTGCGTGTTGGCCTAATATCCGGGATGCACCTGAAGGAAAAAAATCAAACCGCTAACCCTAGTAGCCCCTGAGACTCAGGTCGATTCATAAAATTAGCCTGAGGATCAATTCCCAGCTCGGTGGCATACTTAGGAATAGAAACACGGTGTGCAAAGTCCTCGAGACTCAGGTTGGGTGCGGCCGACCAACCTGAGGATAATAATCTCCTCGAAAACTATATTGCACTTTAAATTTTCTGCATTTGATTGTCAATGCAGTAGCCCCCGAGACACTAGTCGGGTGGCAACACCAGATCAGGGGATCGATGTACCCCTTTAATATTTGTAAATGATAAGCACGAAGCCCAGTAGCCCCTGAGTCTTAATGTGGGCACGGGTGGCCGAATTAAGGATCGATATCTATAGTAAAATCACAAATTATATGTAATGACTCTATGTATCCAAGTACTTTACGTCACTAATGCTCAGATCCGCATTGTACAAAACTTTGTTGACCGACCATCGGCTTCAACCTCCTCGGCTAGCAGACGAGGGGTGTTTGTCCTACTTTATAAAGCCTTTATGAGGGCAAAGATTTACGGCAAACAAGGCAATCCGGCCATATGGTTTTATAAACAAAGGTACGCAGAGAGACATGTTATATTTATTGTTTAACATAAGAAACATCATCCAAAGAAAATAGTCCCGCTACCGGTTCCTTTCTTTGGGCTATCATGCTAAGCATGATCATGAAACCTCAGCTCCGATCAACGTGGGAGGAAAATACTGAGGATTTAGTTCGGGAAAAGCTTCCAAACTCTGTGGTCTAAATGAACCCAAATTTTTACTTCCGTTGCGACCGTTTATAATCTGAAAGTGGCCCATCGTCGACTTCTACCCCGTTGTAGATGCTATGCAGGGTGTTTCTGAAATAACAAAACAACCCTTAGCCGACGTCTCGGTGCCCGAAGGCAGTTGTGTTGGCGGAAACGAGGCAATCAGATATGCGGCCTTTATAACTTTCACTTAGTCATACGAGCTTAAAGTTGGAAGGCCAGCAAGTAGCCCCCCGGTTAGTGTTCGGTGACAGCCGAGGTCAAGCCGTAAACACTTCGACCAATGTTATGAACAACCCATCATTTAATATAGTCATCGAACCGCTGACCAGTTTACGCTTATTGTGACAGTCAGTATTCAGCTTTCTCCACTGCGGTGCTTAACCATGCGAGCTAGAAGCACAATCGCAGTGGTTCTCCCTTTGCACACCTAGCCGAACAAAGCGGAACATAGGAGGCAAGCACAGGAGCCGGACAACCCAACTATTGACCGAAGACACAATTCGAAACTGATGCATATATAGCAATATCCGAAAAATTTTGCCGAATCTCTAAAGGTGTCCGGCGTTGCACGGCGAGACTTATGCGGAAAACACACAAATAGTTGAAAAGTGCCACAGGATTGGAAAACCAAAAAACATCAGGAAAAACTCGACGTCCGAACTAGATCAATTGTTCGGTGCCAATCAGAAATTTGGTCTTAGAAAAAAATTGTGCTTCTGTTGTGCTTTAACATGACACAACCTATCTCAAGACTTCAAGCGGGTCAGCCTACGACTTCAACCTCCTATCCCGAAGGTGGAGTACTTCTCGTTAGGCCAGTTTAGCAAACTTTAGCGGCTTTGAGAGAGAAATTAGGCTCTCCGGCTATTGACCGTACACTCGCATCGAAAAAAGGAGTGATAGAAAAAAGACTTTGCAACGACTAAGAAGAAGAACACTTATTATAAAACAGCTCACATAAATTTAAGAGCCCCCGAGTGACTTGGTAAAAGAATTTTATGTATAATGATTGTATGTACCGAAGTACTTATATCATATATGTGTTCACCCAAACTTTAAACGCGTCTTAACCGACCGTCGGCTTCTCCCTCTTCGGCCAAGGGCTGAAAAGTGTTATGTACTTCACCTGTCGAGAATATTGACGGTGTTTCCGATAACCAGGCAATCAGGCCATAGGGTTGTAACAGACAAAGCGCGCTCAGGGAACTTATGCTATATTACTGATGAAGTGTAAGAAGCATCTTCGAAGAAAATAGTACGCCCACCGATACCTTTCTTCGGTTGCTCATTGCTACTATGAGACTTGTGTAATAGATTTTTTGTACTCATGAGTTCTGTTGTGTGCCGACCATTATTGAAAACTGTAAGAGCACTAGCTTTCGACTTCACCCAGTCTGACGTCCGGCTCCGATGACCCGATCGTGACAATCGCAGAGGTGCTCCCTTTACTCCCTAGTCGAACAATCAGGAACGTAGGGGTAAGCACAGGAGCCAGGCAACCCAGCTTGCGGAACAACTTAAGTCAATATGGTGTAAATTGTGGCGTAATACACGAACAAGGAACGAAGCCGTACAAGTATAATCATATGGAAGAGGAAATGCTTCATAAAGGAAGCCCCCAAGGAAACGGGGTATTTGAATTTGTGTGTCACAAACAAAGTTTGGACAAGGAAAATTTTCGCAAACAACTTTTTGCCAACAAAGTATAATGCTTGGCCGAATCAAACAACATTTAAAACTGAAAGTTTTGGAGCATGAAAGCGACTTAGCTGGTTAATGTGTTCGGCATGGATGACGCGGTCCGAGCTTGATGAGGAACAAGGTTCCATCCTCCCAGCCGGTCCCGAGGTGGCGGAGCGAAGAGCTCGGCAATCCGAAGTGGTGACATAGTATGGCCAATGCAGGCCGGCAGAGTTATACCGAAGTCCCCAACGTGGGGTAATGAAGTGTTGACGAAGCCCCCCGTCCAGCCAAGGTGACATGGTATGCAAAGTGAGTAATAGAAGAAATATGGCCTATGCACCGAACACTCGATGAGGTAGAGCTTTCTCGGTGATGCCGAAGTCCCCGAGGCAACCGAACACGTCGGTATGACAACGCGACCAACAAGTTGATCATGCGAGCCGATTTACGCAGATTGGGACGACGGCGTCGGCTTGCCGAAGAGACCACGTGACACAGTCAAAATCCATTACCTGCTTAATTAGATAATATAAAGGGAGAAAAGGAAAAAAGGAGGTCAAATCTTCCTGTGGTTGCGCCGAGCCAAACTCTCTTCGGACTCAATGAGCGTCATTGCGCCAGGTAATGCGCGGTGTAAGTTAATTGCCTACACGGATAAAATAGTGCAAGGCCAAAGATGATAATATATATATATTTTTATAAAAATGTCCTCTACTTAATTAACTTAAGTAAAGTAAATAATTAAAGAAATATGGCCAGAACACCGGGGTCATCCTGATAGAATGGCCGCAGACATGCTGACACCAGAACGTGCGCTGAGGTGACGCCGCAACTTGATCGATGCAGGCAGGACGACGACGTCAGGCCACAGAGTTGACCGTGTGGCGCATTCGAGTTGGTTACCTGCACACGTAAAATAGTGCAAGCAAGAAATAACAACAATAATAATAGTTGAAAGAAAGATGATTATTTGCATAATTAGGTTTATGCAAAGTAGATAAAAGAAAAAATAGCCTGGATGTGGCCGTGTGGAGATGCCGGCATAGGGATACACGCCGAGGTAACAGTGCGGCACGAGGTCGATTATGTGGCCTGTGCGTCGAAGATCCAACTAGGTAGAGCTCCTTGGGCAGTTCGAGATCGTATAATGAGGTTGGACGAGTCACAGACGCACAGTCCGCCGTACTGTGGGCATGAAAATAACCAGCTTCGTACGGAGCACCTGAAAAGTAAAAGGCTGACATGGAGCTCTTATTTAGATTAGTACTCCGTATAGTTTAGCCAAGATGCACTATTCATAAAACAATTAGTACATGTCTTGGCAAAAAAGGGTACGTGGAAGTCAGACTACTTATTAAAGTAGTATATTTTCTTAGGTTTCAATAAAGAAAGGAAAAGAACGGATAGTAGTTAAATCTTACCTGATGATCCTTTGGTAAGCGCAATGCTTTTTTAAGAGAAAAAGGCTGTGAGATTTGTCCAGGTGAAGCTGCAACCGCGGCCTTGAAGTGTGTGCACCAGGATTTGACTTCCTAGTCGGTTTGCATGTTGAACCGAACTTGATTTCCCCTGGACCAGCAACACTTGCTACGGTTGATCTTGATCTCCAAGTACAACTCGATCTCCGCTTGAACCTATGCCGAACAATGGAAAAAGAAAAGAAGGTGCATGGCGGCCGCTGGACTTTGACCCGATGTGTAACAGCCGCAGGGCCGCCTCAAGGCACCACGCAGGGCATGGAGTGGAGATCGGGTTGAATCATGCACAAAGCTAGGATATCAACTTTTGATCCCGACTTTTAGGTGAGAGCAAAACTGATCTGTGCAAATAAATCACACACGGCGATGAAAATAATTTGCAAACAAATTGATCTTCATAAAAAATGAACTATACTGAAAGTATAACACCTGATTTGACGTCGATCAAAGATCCCATCGAACCGCGACGATCACCTAGCTGGCTCTCAATGAAAGCACCAATCTCGGTTCAATATCCGCCGTATCTCGTAGTAGGGGTCCTAAGCTAGGCGTCTTGGAGCGATGGTAACATGGACACAGGGTTTTACCCAGCTTCGGGCTCTCTTGATGAGATAATACCCTACATGCTGCTTTTGATTGTATTCATATGGGTGTAGTACAGAGTACATGTATCTACCACGAGATTGTAGTAATGAATATGAGATTGTCTATTGACTAGCCTGGCCTCGGTTTATATAAGACACCGGAGGCCTAGGGTTTAGGAGAGTCCTTGTCTTGGGAGCCAAGTCTTCCTTGTATGCGGCAGGGGTTGTCTGAACTGGCCCATGAGTATACGACCATGGGGGTCCTCGGCCCAATCCAACTGATCGGGAGACGACGTGGTGAGTACCCCCTAGTCCAGGACACTGTCAACTGGTGCAAGCATCTCTGAGTTGGAATATTCACTTTGATGAAGTGATCAAAGCTTTTGGTTTTATACAAACTTGCATAGAAGGTTGTATTTACAAGAAAGTGAGTGGGAGCTCTGAAGCATTTCTGATATTATATGTGTATGACATATTGTTGATTGGAAATGATATAGAATATCTGGAAAGCATAAAAGGATATTTGAATAAGAGTTTTTCAATGAAAGACCTCGGTGAAGTTGCTTACATATTGGGCATCAAAATATATAGAGATAGATCAAGACGTCTAATAGGACTTTCACGAAGTACATACCTTGAAAAAGTTTTGAAGAACTTCAAAATGGATCAGTCAAAGAAAGGGTTCTTGCCTGTATTGCAAGGTGTGAAGTTGAGTAATACTCAAAGCCTGATCACGGCTGAAGAAAGAGAAAGGATGAAAGTCATTCCCCATGCCTCAGCCATAAGCTCTATAATGTATGTCATGCAGTGTACCACACCTGATGCGTGCCTTGCCATAAGTCTGGCAGGGAGGTATAAAAATTGATCCATGAGTAGATCACTGGACAGTGGTCCGAAATATCCTGAAGTACCTGAAAAGGAATAAGGACATGTTTCTCGTTTATGGAGGTGACGAAGAGCTCATCGTAAAGGGTTACGTCGATGCTAGTTTCGACATAGATGGATGACTCTAAGTCTCAAACCGGATACATATTTATATTAAATGGTGGAATGGTAAGTTGGTGTAGTTCCAAGCAGAGCATCGTGTCAAGATCTACATGTGAAGCGGAGTATATAGCTGCTTCGGAAGCAGCGCAAGAAGGAGTCTGGATGAAGGAGTTCATATCCGATCTGGGTGTAATACCTAGTGCATCGGATCCAATGACTATCTTTTGTGACAACACTGGAGCTATTGGCATTACCAAGGAGCCCATGTTTCATAAGAGAACCAAGCACATCAAGCATCGCTTCAACTCCATTCGTAATTATGTTAAGGATGGAGACATAAAACTTTGCAAAGTACATACGGATCTGAATGTAGCAGACCCGTTGACTAAACCTCTTCCGTGGGCAAAACATGATCAACACCAAGACTCCATGGGTGTTAGATTCATAACTATGTAAACTAGATTACCGACTCTAGTACAAGTGGGAGACTGTAGGAAATATGCCCTAGGGGCAATAATAAATTGGTTATTATCATATTTCATTGTTCATGATAAATGTTTATTATTCATGCTAGAATTGTATTGACCGGAAACTTAAATACATGTGTGAATATATAGACAACATAGTGTCCCTAGTGAGCCGCTACTTGACTAGTACATTGATCAAAGATGGTTAAGGTTTCCTAACCATAGACATGAGTTGTCATTTTATAACAGGATCACATCATTAGAAGAATGATGTGATGGACAAGACCCAACCGTAAGCTTAGCATCAGATCGTTTAGTTTATTTGCTATAGTTTTCTTCATGTCAAGTATCTGTTCCTTAAACCATGAGATCGTGTAACTCCCTGACACCGGAGGAATACTTTGTGTGTATCCAAACATCACTTCGTAACTGGGTGATCATAAAGGTGCTCTACAAGTATCTCCGAAGGTATCTATTGGGTTGGCATGGATCAAGAAGTTAATTGGATTGGCATGGATCAAGACTGGAATTTGTCACTCCGTGTGACAGAGAGATATCTCTAGGCCCTTTCAGTGATACAACATCTTAAAGAGCTTGCAAGAAATGTGACTAATGAGTTAGTCACGGGATCTTGTATTATAGAACGAGTAAAGAGACTTGACGGTAACGAGATTGAACTAGGTATGGAGATACCGATGATTGAATCTCGGGCAAGTAACATATCACCGTACAAAGGGAATTAAATACAGGATGAACCGAATACTTGACATCGTGGTTCAACCGATAAAATATCTTCATGGAATATGTAGGAATCAATATGGGCATCCAGGTCCTGCTATTAGTTATTGACCGGAGAGGTGTCTCGGTCATGACTACATGATTCCCGAACCCACGGGATCGCACGCTTAATGTTCGTTGATGCTAGAGTAGTATTGGGATATTTGATGATTGGTAAGCGAATATTTTTTTGGAGTCCCGTATGAGATCACGGACGTCAGGAGGAGTCTCGGAATGGTCGAGAGGTAAATATTTATATATGGAAAGTCATATTTTGGGTTCCGAAAAAAGGTGCAGTTTTTTTGGTATTGTACCGTGAAGCTTCTAGAAGGTTCTGGAGTATTCTGGAGGGGTCCGGAAGTCCACAAGTGGGTCCACCATGATCCACGGGCTAGCATGGGCTGAGCGGAGGTGCCCTGGCCTTATTGGGCTAGGCGCACCAAGTCCTCAAAAGCCCATGTGGCTAGGGAAGGGGAAAAGGGGGATTCCAAGTAGGAATAGGATTGGACTTGTAGTACAAGTCCTCTCCTCCTTGGCTGCGCCCTAGGGCTTGGAGGGGCTGTTCCCCATGCCCCTCTACCTATATATAGAGGAGAGGGGTTCCCTAAGAGGATACACCAAGCCCTTGGCGCCCCTCTTTCCCCCATTACTCCATAGTTCCTCCGTCCTTGTTCTAGTAGCGCTTGGCGAAGCCCTACTGAACTAGCTCCACCACCACCATCACCACCACGACGTCATGCTGGTTGTGATCCCATCTACTTCTCTGCCTTTTCTTGTTGGATCAAGGAGGAGGAGACATCATCGAGCCACACGTGTGCAAAACTCGGAGGTGTCGTCCGTTCGGCACTAGATTGGTTGGACCGTGACCGGACCGCCAAGAATACAACTACATCAACCGTGTTATATACGCTTCTGTTTTTGGTCTACGAGAGTACGTAGACACACTTGCCCCTCTCGTTGCTATGCTTCTCCTAGATAGATCTTGTGTGTTCGTAGGAATTTTTTTGATTTTCATGCTTCGTTACCCATCACGGCAACCATTGAGAAAGGGAAAAAAGCAAAAGGAGAGGTGGACAAAATTTCTCATCGGAATTGTCTAGGGCTAGCGGTGGAGGAGATCGGGGGGATAACCCTAAAAGCACCCCAGTGTCATGTATATAGTGACAGACGGGCTGAATTTCGGGGTCGCACTATTATTTTTACGGGCTAGGCTGATACGTGGGATCTGTTTGGGCCACAAAATGGTGCTTCCTATTTGGCGCTTCAGGCGCCCGTTACTAGTGTTTTTGCAAACTAGCACCTGAAGGGCCATGCGCTGGGCCGACCCATGTAACAATTTTTATGTGATTTGATTTCTCATCCAAGGTTAGCTTGTGTAACCACCCAACCAACTTTTATTGGAAGGACGTGCTAACCTTTAACTTTTTTCCCACAACCTCCTCCGCAAGAAAAGTCTAGGGTTTCCTTGCCTCCCGTCGGCGCCGCCGTCGGTCCGCCTTGTCTCCGGTGACCTTAAGGCCATGGCAGCGTGGTGGATCTCGGCCCTTGCCGGCAGGAGGGCTCTGTTTTCAGTTGTTTCTTCGCGTTTTCTTAGGGTTTGTGTCCTACTCGGGAAGACGAGACGGCGGTGGCTCCCTAAAGATGGAATAAGATTCTCCCCGCCTAGCCCCAATTCCAATGGCGTGTCTAGCATCATTGGTGGGCGTGTAGAGGTGTGTCTTTGGTGGATCTATCCTTGGTGGATTTGCTCGGATCTGGTCCTAGTTCGTCTACGTTCATGTGTTTTCAGGTTGGATCCTTCCGATATACGTTACCCTTCATCGGCGGCGGTTGATGTTCTGTTGCGTTGGTCCTATGGGGCCTTAGCACGATGACTTTCCGACTGTCTACTACAACAAGTTTTGCCCGACTCTGGTGAGGGAGGGGCAATGACGGCGGCGCGCCTTCGGCTCCTTTCAGTGCTTGTAGTCGTCGCTAGGTGGTCTATGGATCTGGATGTAATTTTTGTTATTTCTGGTGTTCGTTGTACTGCTATGATTGAAGATGAATAGATGAGAAGTTTTCTCGCAAAAAAAAAACCTTTAACTTTTTTTCTTTCATTCGTTCTTTTTCTTTTTTTCTTTTTTGTTTTTTCTTCTTCTTGGACCAATGAATTGTCTGCAAATACGTGAACTTTTTCTTATATCGATGCACTTTTTTTGAAATTGATGAACTTTCTTTCAAATCGATGTTTTTTTCAAAATCCATGATTTTTTTAATTTCAAGGATTTTTTTTCACAATCAACGAACTTTTTTCAAAATTGATGAACTTTTTTTCAAATTTTGGTGATCTTTTTTTCAAATTCGATGATTTTTTTTGAATTAATAAACTTTTTTAAAAAATTCATGATTTTTAGGAAGTTTGTGAAGTGTTTCCAAAATCCATGAAATATTTGAATTCACGATTTCTTTTTACTTTTTTCATTTTTTTTGTATTTTTTACAGTCAACGGTTCGTGAACTGGTCAACCGCAAGTGGTCAAAATGCGTCCGAGAGAGGAAAATCGGTCAAGTGCATCGAACCTTGCACTCTACATGGGCCACCCCACATGGAGGGGGCGCGCGAGCGCCGGTTGCCCAACTAGCGCTGAGGGTGCCACATAGGAGCTCCCCACAAAACTACCTAAACACACATATCAATTGAAAGTTTCCGGGCTGGTGGCCTTTTACGTCATCTGCTAGAGATGCTCTAAGAAACTGGTGTACACGGAGCAACTAACTGATGAGTGCTCCTTTGGGAGCCCCCCAAGTGTCACTTGGGGTGGGTTGGGAGCGTGCCATTTGGCGCACTCTCATGCGCCACCACATGTCACGCTCTCGGCCCTCCGTCCAATTTTTGTTCTATTTTGTTTTTTACCGCATGTGCTTTCAGTTTTTTAGATGATCTTTTCGTTTTTTTGGCTTTTCAGTTTTTCATCAGTCTTTCTTAGCTTTTGGACGAAATAACTTACGCGAAAAAATATGTTTTTTTTACTTCCAAAAGAGGCACGGACTCGGAAATGGGAAAAGAGCACCATTTTTTTCCTTTCGCGACAGGCATGGATTTATTTTCGTGAGGGCCACGGATTGGCTTGTGAGAGGCACGGCCGTGCCTCTTGAAAACGAGAAAAATCACGTTTTTTTCCTTCCATGTGAGACATGGTTGTGCCTCTCGAAAAATGAAAAAAATGTGTTTTCTTTCCTTCCGCAAGAGGAGCAGTCGTGTCTCTATAGGAAAGGAACCGCTTCAGGTTTTTCATACGGTTTTTTTATTAAAATTGCGTAAACATCTGCCAACATGAGATCTAATTCTGAAGATCTCAACGCGAAAAATTCAACCATGAAAACGGTTCAAGATTTGGACGCACAGTTTAAAAAGTAATTTTTTTGAATAAACGGATTTACGAAAAAAGAAAGCTCTCCGTGTGCGATAAGTGGCGCACATGCAGTGCGCAACCTCGGGGTGGGAGTGACCTTTGCAAAGAATGCTCTTTAATAAGTGATTTCGTGTGAACACTTTGAAAAATATTCGTACACGTCCAGACCTTTTCGGAGTAAAACGTCTTGATCTCGATTTGATAAAAAAATCGCCTCATATAGAAAACAAAACTCGACGTCGCGGCAGCTTAATCAACACACAGTCGAAGCGAGCACAACACCTTACCTGCCTGTCATTGTCATTGTTTGGTTGTGCGCACAGGTGCGACGTTTGCCGGCCTGTGGGCGTAACAGGTGCATCGTCCCAACGTCTCATGAATCTACACTCTAAAACGTTCGCCTCGCCCCAAAAGAGAATCCACACTTGTGGAGGGGGGCGCCGGCCGTGGACGGATGGCGCGCGAGGCGGCCTTGTGGCTTCCCCTGCTCTTGTCTGCTCACCTGCTCCTCCGACGTGCTTCGGCGATCGACCGCTGCCAGTTCCCTCCTCCGACGAGGTTCCTGTTTGGGACATCCACCCCTACCAGGTACCCCACCCGAATTGTGCACCGAGTGGCTGCATCCTCTTCTTTTCCAAACATTTTCAGTAATCAGTAGGCGTTTAATTGCAGTCGTTACACTACGTTGCTCAAGAAAATTTTAACTTCCCTTTTGGGGAAGTCCTCAAGAAATCTAGCATTGTTTTCGATAAACACAACCCCATGCATTTTTCTTTAAAATACTTCGTACTATCTATAGCTTTCCTATAAAACAACTCGCTGATGAGAAATATCTAGCTGCACATCTATTTTTTAGGGTATCTAGCTGCACATCAGCTTGTAAAGAAAGCAACTCAAAAAGAGGCACTTTAATCCTCTTAGGCGATAATTTATCTCATTGTTCTTACGGACACTTGGTATCTGAGATCAAGTCAATGATGATTGATAGAGAGTTTGTTCCTCAGAAGATTAATAGAACTCAAAATAGAGTCGTAGATTGTATGGCAAACTATGGCCGTACCAAGTCGTGTACTACGGTATGGATGAGTAGATGTCATTCATGTTGTCAGACTATAGTGTCAATCGACTGTAACCTTATGAATTTGGAATAAACCTTCTATCAGTTTCCAAAAAAACTATTAAAAAAACTTGTAAAGGGCTCGGTTCTGTCATCCAACATCCTGAGTAGTGAGTAGCGAACCCGGTTGAGCTATGCAGTCCATTCAAATTGAGCTTCCCAACACAAGCCAATCAGACCTAGTCCACTCTGCTGTTTTGCCACCACGGCACCATCACCGACGAAGCACCTAGTCCGTGCATAGGGCATTGCTTTTTTTTTAGCGGAACACCCCAACTTTATTACTGCTGCAAGACATTGTTTACATAATTTGGGGGGTCCAAAAGCCACAAGTGGCAACCAGGAGCTAGGACTAAAGAATTTTTAGCTATGTTGTGGGCATCCACATTTGATTCTCTACTCTCAAACTTAAAAGAAAACTCGCTATTTGTTACAAGCATATTCCCAATCTCTGCAATGATAGGATGTGCTCCATGTGCGTGCATAGGGCGTTACCGGGGGAGCAAACGTTCACCCTGGCGTTCCCACCATGGGCTAGCCCATCAATCGGTCAACCCATTATGTTTCCTAACAATCATCCATTTCTGGTTTTCTTAGCCAGTAGTGTAGCAAACTGTTTGTAGGATGCACCTAGGCAGGGCCATGCTCGGTTTTCCCTCTAAAAATGTTCATTAATTCAGAAAATATTCACGGACTTTAAAATTTTGAAAATTATTTTACATTTGGGAAATGTTTATAAATTTAAAAAATGTTCACCAATTTTAAAAATTCAAGAATAATTTATAGATTTTTTCAAAAAATCATAAAAAATGAAAATTTATTCATTTTAAAAATATTTCCAAATTTTTAAAAATGTTCACAAATTTTGAATTTTTTGCGAATTTTAAGAAGTGTTAGTGAATTATCAAAATATTCAAGAAATTATTAAAAGTGTTCATGAATTAAGAAAAAGGAAAAAAAATAAAACATAAAACAAAAGAAGAAATCTGAAGTAAAACCATAAGAGAAAACAGAGAAAAGAAAAGATAAAACCGACTGAAAGCTTCCCAAAACCGGACAGAAGATTCTATAAAAGAAACTTCATCCATGGGCCAGCCCAGTGACGCGCCAAGGAGTGCGTTTGCTTGACCAACAACGCCTTATGCACGGAATAGAAAATGCCATCACCAACTAGGACGAGGAGGAGGTTGCCCTGCTCTACTGCCGAGGTAGGCGCAGAGCAAGCATTTACTGAAGCGCGCGGGGGGAGGGGGGCTTCAAGTTGAGTGATTAACGAAGATTATCAACAGAGGACCCTCGCGTCGCCCGAGCAGGGTAACTCGGGGGAAATTCCAACCGTCAACGGGCCAGCACCCCTCCTCCCCCCACCCCTGCCCCCGCCGCAGCCCGATCACTTCCCTGCAAAATAAAAAAAAAGCGGAATGCACGCCTAATTGTCCCCGACACCGAGGACTGTAGGGAATGTTGTTAATGTTCGCGTTATGAGGCTCTCTAGTAAACATCAGCAAATCTGATATTAATAAAGCCCTCAATTGTCAAGGGATACCAAATATTTTGATGTGAGAAACCAAAAATCTTCTGTTCTGATTGCCGGGAAAGGCCTGGTAAATCTGTACACACTTTCTGGACTTTTGGTGCATTTTAAAATTTTATTTATAATTTGTAATGTGAGCTATCTTGTTACATAATACACCGGCCTCTTTTAGGCAACCTCAAGTTTGCTGATAGCATGATGTTTCCATTCATCAGATTGAAGGTGGATATTTGGAGGGTAAGAAAGGTCTAAGTAATTGGGATTTCTACACCCACCAACAAGGTAAATATTCATAATTCATATTACTGCACAGTTTCAATCTAGACATAGTTCACTTTTATCTTGTGCTAACTTGATTTCTTTATGTATCTTCTTACCCTTTCTTTCATCCTTTCTTCCTTCCTTCCTTATCCTGTGGGTTCAGGCACAATTGAGGATGGAAGCAACGGCGATATTGCTTCTGATCACTACCATCGTTACATGGTATCTTTTCTGCTACCGCATACTGTTGATACTGTTCAATGCATCTCTATTTCAATTCATCTTGTGCAGACTATAATTTTTCCCTACTTCAGGAAGACATCGAGTTGATGCATTCCTTGGGAGTGAACTAATATCGATTCTCCATAGCATGGACACGAATTCTACCAAGTGAGTTTGACTTCAATGTCACTTGATTTTTTTAGGAGAGTGGATTTTTGGCTCCCGGGCTCCATTGAGCCCAAATGTTGAAAGATACAAAAACCACAGTTTGAAGTTTCAAAAAATTCTGGAAAAAAAACGCATACATAGGGATGTTGCCTAGAAGTGTGTAAATTTTCATGATGAAATACGTTGCTATGCGATCTACACAAAAGTAAAAAACCATAAACTTTTGTGATGAATAGTACATGTGCTAAAAAATGTAAAAATACATCATTTTGTCTCTTTCTTTTCTGCAGCTCACACCATAATGTATTTCAATTTCATCATGAAACTTTGCACACTTCTAAACAACATCCCAGTGTACATGTGTAATGTTCCCTCAATTCCACAATGTAGTGTGCCCATACTTTTCGAGATTTTGACCATAAATTTAACCAATGAAATGCGGGCTATGTGTCACAAAAATGATACCATTGAATTCGTATTCGAAAGAAGTTTTCAGTGATATAATTTTTCAGTAACTTGATGTATGTATTATTGGTCTAATTTATGGTCAAACTTAAATTTCAAAAAGCGTGCGCGCACTACATTATGGAATGGTGGGAGTATAATTTCTGAACTCCAAAATTTGATTTTTGAAAATTTCAATTTTTGGGTTCCATGGAGCTCGAGCTCCATTAGCAATTTTCGTTTTCCTAGGAATTATGCTATTTGCTAGAGTTATATATAGACTGCCTCAGAAATTTCTTGTGTTGCTGAAGGAGGCCGATTTGGACATGTAAATCCAGACGGTGTAGCATTCTACAATGCCATCATCAATGCTCTTCTGCACAAAGGTATTTAACAGAAAATTCAGGTAACGGGAGTTTTTTTAAGGTCCTAATGCATTTGGTAATGGCATGCATAACCAGGCATACAACCATTTGTTACGATATTTCATTACGACATTCCGCATGAACTTGAAGAGCGGTATGGTGGATGGCTAAGTCCAGAAATCCAGTATGTCTATATATGTTCCTCTTAGTTTGTCTTGCTTCTCTGAATGAAAAAGCAGAAGTTATCTTACTTCCAAGTACTTTTCAGGAAGGACTTTGGTTACTTTGCAGAAGTATGCTTCAAGATGTTTGGGGACCGAGTGAAATTCTGGGTTACAATGAATCAGCCTAACTTATTGGCAAAATTTGCTTACATGAATGGATGGTTCCCTCCTGGTCATTGTTCTAAGCCATATGGGAATTGTGCCTTTGGAAACTCTTCAATAGAGCCATACATAGTAGGTCACAATATGATACTTTCACATGCAAACGCTGCGAGTATTTACAGAAATAACTATCAGGTACAAATTATATTCTTCTTGGATACAAGTACACCATCACCTCGTGTCTTTTTCCATAGAAGTTAATATGCCATCAACTGAGGATGTTTTGGTATGGTTTAAAATTTATGCCACTTAATAGGAGACACAAGGTGGATATATTGGAATTGCTGTCGCCGCAAGATGGTATGAACCATTGCGAAATACCACAGTCGACCAACTAGCAGTTGAACGGGCTATATCTTTCAATGTTCCATGGTACTATACTATCCAATAGGATGATAGCTGCAAGATAATTAGCATTTTGTTTCCTCATAAATCCTGAACAAGTGTATTCTTAAAAAAGATAATAAACCTGTCTAATACAAACAAACGGTCAACAGGCAGATATAATTCACAGCAACACCGTGATTTTTTTTTTGTTTCACCACACGGATGTAGAGAAACTGACTCTCTTTTCTGTAACTGGACTTGACAGATTTATTTTCCATTATTTCTTGGATCAAAATAAATATAATCTTCAATTACAACCTTCTTACTTCACCTGTATTATTTGTTTTTGATAGGTTTCTGGACCCTATAATTCTTGGTGATTATCCTGCAGAGATGCGCAAAATCTTGGGTCCAACCCTACCTGAGTTCACATTAAAGCAGAAGAAGAAACTACATGCAACCAAACTGGATTTTATTGGACTAAATCATTATTCGACATGGTATTTGAAGGACTGCATCTTTTCATCATGTGAAATGGATCCTATGGATGGGGACGCGCGAGTGTTGAGTTTAGTAGAACGAGATGGGGTGCCTATCGGTAAAGAGGTAAACATAAGATTGCTAAATACTAATTCATGTTAAGTCATTAATAGAAAAACAATAACAAATAGTGATTGCTGTCTCACTCATGCAGACAGGAGCACCATTCTTCTATGATGTTCCACATGGGATGGAAAAAGTGGTCATGTATTACAGAAAAAGATACAACAACACCGCAACATATATAACAGAAAATGGTGTGACTCTCTGTCTTCACTATCTTCTGAAGCTTAAATAATTAGTATTTGAACTTGTTACACACTTTTGACGAGCGTCGTCTGAGTAAGACACTGCCTATTTGGTACATGTCTACGAGTTCAGAAACAATCAGAGCATTTCATCTCATTCGGAAACAAATCGCTTTTTCGTCTGGCCTTCCAGAATTACATCTAATGATACCAGAGCTAGTGTTAGTGGAGATTGGCCTGCTTGTGGCTTATATGCATGAATAACAGTCAACCAACGATTATGTTTCTTACTGTATAATTCTTGTGCAATATCTGGGTTAGGTTGTTTGACAGCTCTCCCTCTTGCCTCTTGGTGTTCTTTTCTCTAATACAACGTGACGTGCAATATGTCAGGACCCCGATCCAATGCCACACCGATCTAGCATGTAACACATCATATCACTTTGCGGCCTCACGCACGGTATTCCCACGGGTGCCACCTTACCTGGCCCGGGACCGTTTGCGCCTTTTGGCTCACGTATATGATAGTGCCGCTAGCATCCATATGACAAAGAACCCGGGCTGACATGGCTAGTCGTGAACCCAAAGTGGCACTAACTTACAGGGATAGGCATCCATGACCCAACATCGAACGTGTCGGTCATCAGCGAGTGAATCCAGGCTGTAGCACTGGGCTAGCAGGACTCCGGTGAACCGGGCTGTAGCGGGCTAACAGGACTCCGGTATTCATCGCGTGACATTTCCCCGAAGGGACAGACACAGAAACGAAGAAGGACACATGCCGGCCAGCCTAAGTGTTCCGGAGCAGTAGCAAGCTACCATGGCTCAGTGGAAACACTAGGAGACATTTCCCGGTAAGAGAGGCTACTAAGGATAAACAACTAGATAGTCAGATCCGACACATACCAAGCATTTCAATAACATACACACAATATGCTCGATATGTGCAAATACGACATGGCATCACAACATGACTCTACAACTCAAGTATTTTATTCAATAGGCTCCGAGGAGCGAGATATTACAAACATGGGTCTCATGGCCCAACATTCAGAGCAAACAAGTCAAAGCACATGCGAAAGCTTAATATGTCTGAGTACAGACATCTACAAATGAAAAAGGCTGAGAAGCCTGATGATGGAGTTATGTACCTAGGGTAGGGTCATGGACCTGATCCAAGTAACTTACCCCAGGACATCCTTAGAAGAGGTCGCCTTCCAGTCGACCAACGAGGATTCACTCGACTGGCCTGAAGGACTCGACCACGAAGACTCACTCGACCACCAGGAGGTTAAGAGGCACTCTGCACTGCAACGGCCTGTAATCAAGTAGACTTTATGATTGTAAAGGCACTTTATGTGGGGCGTTACCAGTAACGCCCCAGACTTAACTCACCTTAAACCCTCTCCTGCGTGGGCTGGCTGGGGTCCTGGCGCACTCTATATAAGCCACCCCCCTCCACAGGCAGAAGGGTTCGGCATCTTGTAGTTCATACATTCATAATCCACTCGACCACCTCCGGGCTCCGAGACGTAGGGCTGTTACTTCTTCCGAGAAGGGCCTGAACTCGTACATCCTTTGTGCTTACAACCTCTCCATAGCTAGGACCTTGCCTCTCCATACCTACCCCCCACTCTACTGTCAGGCTTAGAACCACGACAGTTGGCGCCCACCTTGGGGCAGGTGTTTTAGCGATTTTGTGGAGAAGTTGCGATTCTTCCGAGTACTTTCATCATGGTGTCTGCTGGAGTTTTGGTCGAGGGTCAAGAGATCCGTCTCGGCACTCTCACCTTCATCGCCGACGACTCCGCATGGCTCCAGGAGGCTCCACTCGACGTAGATGCGCTCCCCGTCCGCGGTGCGACGCATTTTCGCGCATGTGTCCGCGGCGTTCTGCTGCGGCAACCGTCGACCCAGTATTGGTCGGCTCCTCCATCGTCCACCCTCCCGGTCTCCCGCCAGCGCAAGCGCTCGGGCCGGTCGAGGCTTCAGCGGTGGGTGAGGCACGCGGTGGCTCGCCAATCGGCCACCACCCAAGTTGTGGCAATCGAGCCCAGCGAACCTCTCTACGGCTTGTTCGATCTGTCGACTGGCTCCGTAGAGACCGCATCCGAGTGCGGTAGCAGTGATCCAGCGGCGGAAATCTTGATGGTCGATGGGCCCCACAGTCCCCCTGGCTTCGCCCGTGGCGGTGGAGCAGGTGACGGCGGCGACCCTACGCGAGGCTACGAAGAGTACCAACCCGAGCCACTCGACTCTCTGCAAAGAGAGGAACTTCGCCGCAGGAACGAGGATCCCCTGCGTATTCCCATCGCAGGGGAAACCCCCGAGGCTCGTGCCTTGGAGGAGGCGCGCCTGGCCAATTTGGCCGAGCGCACTCGACTGGAGAACCTTCAGCGAGCACTCGACGAGCGCGCGCGGCAACGAGTTCCCAACACCAGTCGACGTCAACTCTTCCCGCCGACTCAGGTATATCGAACCCCAATTCAGAATTTAGCAGCTGCGACCCGTATAGCAGAGTCCATCCAACCTTCGCAGTCGGAAGCTGGCAGAGGTTTGCTGCAGATCAGGGATCTGCTCCGGGCAGCAGGAGATCAGAATTCAGCCGTGTCTCAGTCGCGCAACAGAATTCACAGTCGATCCGTCACTGTGAATACGGCTCAGTCGGCTCACAGCCCCAGATCGCCTCCGCGGCGCGAAGGGCGAGAGAATCGGCGAGATCAATATGGCGACAGACTCGACCCAGATGATAGGCGTCGAGTGCCCTATTCCCCTCCGAGGGGTGGGTCTTACGCTCCTCGGCAACCAGATGATAGGCGTCAGTACAGTACAGGACGTAGGGTTCCAGTTGACCCTAGAGAGCCAGGCTTCGACGCGCGATCCATTATCGTGCAAGGGTTGGTCGACCGGAACAGAGCCCATCGAGGTGCACTCGACAGAGATGTACCCACAAGCAGTCGAGTGCATGTTTCTGGTCCTGAATGTTTCAGCAGAGCTATCAGAGCCGCAGTTATCCCCCCCAATTTCAGGTTGGCAACAGGAGTCAGCAAGTTCACTGGTGAGTCTAAGCCTGAAACTTGGCTTGAAGACTACCGAGTGGCAGTTCAGATTGGTGGTGGAAACGACGAGGTGGCCATGAAGCACTTGCCTCTCATGCTGGAAGGTTCTGCCAGGGCATGGTTGACTCAATTACCTCCTAGTAGCATTTACACTTGGGAAGATCTGTCCCGAGTGTTCGTCAGAACATTTGAAGGGACTTGCAAGCGACCAGCTGGATTGACAGAGTTGCAAGTCTGCGTGCAGAAAGCTAATGAGACTCTCAGAGAGTATGTTCAGAGGTGGATCACTTTGCACCATACTGTGGAAAATGTTTCTGATCATCAGGCAGTCTGCGCCTTCAAAGACGGCGTCAAGAACAGAGAACTGAGTTTGAAATTTGGTCGAACCGGTGACATGACCTTGAGTCGGATGATGGAGATTGCTACCAAGTACGCCAATGGCGAAGAAGAAGACCGACTCCGAAGCGGCAAGCACAAGCCGAGTCAGTCGGAAAAGGGAAACACCAGTCGGAAATAGAAGCGGAAGGCTGAACCGGCAGCTCCTGGAGAGGCTCTGGCCGTGACTCAAGGAAAGTTTAAGGGGAAACCAAAAGGATCCTGGAACCCCAAGAAGGTAAAGGATAAAGAAGGGAACGACGTGTTGGATATGCCATGTCATATTCACACGAAGAAAGACGAAGAGGGGAATATCATCTACCCGAAGCACACCACTCGCCAATGTCGACTCCTGATCCAGCAGTTTCAGGGAAAACAGTCTAAGGACAAGGAGAAGGAGTCAGACAAGGCCGAAGACAAGGAGGACAGTGAGGGAGGATATCCGCATATCAACTCCACTCTGATGATCTTTGCAGATGTGGAAAGCAGAAGTCGACTGAAAGTGATTAACCGAGAGGTGAACATGGTTGCCCCAGCAAAGGCAAATTATCTGAAGTGGTCTCAAACACCCATCACATTCGACCAATCTGATCACCCGACTCATATTGCCACCCCTGGGAGGCAAGCTTTGGTGGTCGATCCGGTTGTCGAAGGCACTCGACTGACAAAGGTGCTGATGGACGGTGGAAGTGGGCTGAATCTGTTATACGCAGACACACTGAAAGGTATGGGCATTCCGATGTCCCGACTGAGCACTAGTAACATGAGCTTTTATGGAGTTATACCAGGGAAGAAGGCCGAATCACTCGGCCAGATAGCTTTGGACGTGGTGTTTGGTGATTCGAAGCATTTTCGCAAAGAAAAGTTGACGTTTGAGGTCGTGGATTTTCAGAGTGCATATCATGCCATTTTGGGGAGACCAGCCTATGCACGGTTCATGGCTCGACCATGTTACGTGTACCTCAAATTGAAGATGCCCGGCCCCAAAGGAGTGATCACTGTCACCGGTGATAGGAAAAAGGCAGAGGAGTGCTTTCAGAAGGGCTCCAAGATTGCCGATTCCCAAGTAACAGCGGTCGAGTTCGAAGAGTACAAGCAAAACGCAGATCCGAGTGATTTGCTGCGATCGAAGAAACCCGCTACAGAGTCTGCGTTCCAGTCGTCTGGGGAGACGAAGCCCGTTCATATTCACTCGACCGACCCCGATGCAGCTCCGACCCGCATCTCCACAACACACGACCCAAAATAGGAAGAAGCGCTCATCCAATTCCTCCGTGAGAACTGGGACATTTTTGCATGGAAGCCCGCTGACATGCCAGGTGTTCCCTGGGGACTGGCTGAGCATCGCCTAAGAGTCGACTCGTCTGCAAAACCAGTCAAAGAACATCTTCGGCGGTCCGCCGTCCAGAAGAGAAAGGCCATTGGTGAAGAAGTGGCTCGACTGTTGGCAGCAGGATTTATCCGAGAGATATACCACTCCGAGTGGCTCGCTAATGTCGTCATGGTTCCTAAGAAGGACAAGTCACTTCGAATGTGCATTGATTTCAAGCACATCAACCGGGCCTGCCCGAAAGATCACTTTCCTCTCCCTCGCATAGATCAAATTGTTGACTCGATCGCGGGATGTGAGAGGTTGTCTTTTTTAGATGCTTACTCCGGGTACCACCAGATCCGTCTGTACGGGCCCGACGAGGTAAAAACAGCTTTCATCACTCCATTCGGGTGCTTCTGCTATATCACCATGCCATTCGGCCTCAAGAATGCCGGAGCCACATTTATGCGAATGATTCAAAAGTGTCTACTCACTCAAATCAGTCGGAATGTGGAAGCTTATATGGATGATATTGTTGTCAAGTCACGAAAAGGTTCCGACCTGCTCGCTGACCTCGCCGAAACATCTGCCAACCTCAGAAGGTATGATATCAAGCTCAATCCATCAAAGTGCACATTTGGAGTTCCTGGTGGCAAGTTACTCGGTTTTCTCGTTTCCGAACGGGGAATTGACGCTAACCCAGAGAAGATTGGCACTATTCTCCGAATGAAACGCCCTGTGCGAGTGCACGATGTCCAGAAGCTTACTGGATGCTTGGCCGCATTAAGTCGATTCATCTCACGACTCGGTGAAAAGGCACTGCCTCTTTACCGACTGATGAAGAAGGCCGACAAGTTCGAGTGGACTCCAGAAGCTGATGCAGCGTTTGCCGAGCTAAAAGCTCTGCTCTCCACCCAGCCGGTGCTTGCTGCTCCAATCAGCAAAGAGCCTCTGTTGCTCTACATCGCAGCCACAGGACAAGTCGTCAGTACTGTGTTAACGGTCGAGCGGGAAGAAGAAGGAAAAGCTCTCAAAGTTCAGCGCCCAGTGTATTATTTGTCTGAAGTCTTGACTCCATCCAAGCAGAGATATCCTCATTATCAGAAGCTTGTGTATGGGATATACATGACCACAAAGAAGGTTGCTCATTATTTCTCTGACCATTCCATCACAGTCGTCAGCGACGCTCCACTATCAGAGATTTTGCACAACAGAGATGCAACTGGTCGAGTGGCCAAATGGGCGATTGAACTTCTTCCCCTTGATATCAAGTTTGAGGCAAAGAAAGCCATTAAGTCCCAAGCAATAGCAGATTTCCTCGCCGAGTGGATTGAACAGCAGCAGCCGACTGAAGTTCACTCGGAGCATTGGACCATGTTATTTGATGGCTCTAAGATGTTGAATGGTTCCGGTGCTGGGGTTGTCCTGGTTTCCCCCACAGGAGATAAGCTCAGATATGTGCTCCAGATTCACTTTGATTCCTCCAACAATGAGGCAGAATATGAGGCCCTCCTATATGGGTTGCGCATGGCCATTTCACTCGGCGTCCGTCGCCTAATGGTCTATGGCGACTCGGATTTAGTGGTCAATCAGGTGATGAAAGAGTGGGACGTGAGAAGCCCAGCCATGACTGGATACTGCAGTGCAGTGAGGAAGCTGGAAAAGAAGTTCGAGGGGTTGGAGCTCCATCATATACCCCGACTGAAAAATCAAGCAGCTGATGATCTAGCAAAGATAGGTTCCAAGAGAGAAGCCATTCCGAGTGGTGTGTTCTTAGAGCATATACACACTCCGTCAGTCAAAGAAGATCCTTTCACCGAAGAAACTCCACAGCCCAAGAGCGCCACAGATCCGACTGAAGTTGAAGTCCCAGCGGTGGTCGACTTGATCATGGAGGTTTTGGTGGTCATTCCCGACTGGACGATTCCGTATGTCGCATATATCTTGAGGAAAGAGCTTCCGGAGGATGAGGAAGAGGCTCGACAGATCGTCCGTCGATCTAAGGCCTTTACTGTAATCAAAGGACAATTATACAGAGAAAGCGCGACTGGAGTCGGTCAGAAGTGCATAACACCAGAAGAAGGTCGACTCATCCTCAATGATATTCACTCGGGGACCTGTGGTCATCATGCGTCCTCTCGGACCATCGTGGCCAAAGCATACCGAGCCGGATTTTACTGGCCCAAGGCGAATGAGATGGCAAAAGAGATAGTGGATAAGTGCGAGGGATGTCAGTTCTACTCGAATATGTCGCACAAGCCTGCGTCAGCTTTGAAGACCATCCCACTCGTCTGGCCTTTTGCAGTTTGGGGGCTGGACATGGTCGGTCCTTTGAGAACAGGACGAAGCGGTTTCACGCATGTACTGGTGGCAGTCGACAAGTTCACCAAGTGGATCGAAGCCAAACCAATCAAGAGCCTTGACACCGGTACTGCTGTTAGCTTCATCAGGGAACTAATATTCAGATATGGAGTCCCGCACAGCATCATCACGGATAATGGGTCGAACTTTGACTCAGAAGAATTCAGAACTTTCTGCAACTCCCAGGGCACACGAGTCGACTACGCTTCAGTCGCCCATCCGCAGTCGAATGGACAAGCAGAGCGAGCTAATGGACTGATTCTTAAGGCATTGAAGCCTCGACTGATGCGTGATCTCAAACACGCGGCCGGAGCTTGGGTCGACGAACTTCCCTCTGTACTCTGGGGACTACGGACCACACCTAATCGGTCGACCGGAAGAACTCCATTCTTTTTGGTCTACGGAGCTGAAGCGGTCTTGCCGAGTGATCTTCTTCATAATGCTCCCCGAGTTGAAATCTACAACGAAGCAGAAGCTGAACAAGCGCGGCAGGACGCAGTCGACCTTTTAGAGGAAGAAAGGGAGATGGCTCTGATCCGTTCGACCATCTACCAACAAGATTTGCGCCGTTTCCACGCCAGGAATGTGAGAGGTCGAGCCTTCCAGGAAGGGGATTTGGTTCTCCGAGTGGATCAGCACAAACCACACAAGCTTGCTCCTTCTTGGGAAGGCCCCTTCATCGTCACCAAGGTCCTCCACGACGGGGCGTATCGTCTTTACAATGTCGAGCATAATATCGACGAGCCCCGAGCTTGGAACGCGGAGCTACTCCGCCCATTTTACACTTAAGTTTTATCACTCGGATGAGTTGCAATAAAGTACTTCTGTAGTTCATGGACATCAAAATAATAGTGTCATAGTTCCTCCATAATTTCTGTCACTTTTTATTTTTGTCCACATAAAACTCCCCCTCAGTGGGTGGCTTAGCCGTGAATCCGTTTCGCCTAAGTTTGTAAAAATCCTACCGAGTGGTGAGCCAGACTCTCACTCGGAGGCTTAGCTGCGAATCCGTTTCGCCTAAGTTTATCAAAATCCTACCGAGTGGCAAGCCAGCCTTCCACTCGGAGGCTTAGCTGCAGTCCAAGGACTCGCCTAAGTTTATCAAAATCCTACCGAGTGGTAAGCCAGCCTTCCACTCGGAGGCTTAGCTGCAGTCCAAGGACTCGCCTAAGTTATAAAATCCTACCGAGTGAAGAGCAACCCTCTCACTCGGGGGCTTAGCTGCAGTCCAAGCACTCGCCTAAGTTATTAAAAATCCTACCGAGTAAAGAGCAACCCTCTCACTCGGGGGCTTAGCTGCAGCCCTGTGCTCGCCTAAGTTATAAAATCCTACCGAGTGAAGAGCAACCCTCTC